>NC_133458.1:10186426-10246426 GCF_048565385.1 Saimiri boliviensis
AATGTAAAATATTGAAATGCCATTTGCAAAAAAAAAATTTACTGCAGTATTATTTATAATAAAAAAATTGGGAACAATTTTAAGGACAGAAATTGAAATAGCCATTTCCCTATTGTGAAATATTTAGGTTAAATAAATTTTGGTAAACCCACTGCGGGGAATAATATGAAGCAGTATTTTTAAATGATGGGGATGAAGACCAAGTGGTTTCAAGGGAATGAGATGCTATATATGCTAATACTATGTACATAGTGATAGTATGGTACATACATTATAATAATACAAATTGATTTTAGCAACTCAGAATACATTTTCCGACAGCACAATATTCTAACGTGGATCAATAACTAAAGATTATTTAGTAGTGTAACCGAATTATAGCACTAATGCCATTAGCTTGAATTCTGGATCTTAGCAGAAAGAGAAATTGCCAGAGTGGAGAGGAAGACAGTTTACTCTCTTTTTGCCAATGCAGAGCTGCTGGCTTCAGGCAAGATCAGCAAAGAAAAGAGTACCTTTGACTGCCTCTTTCCTCTTACTAACAGGCTTCCGCTCTCTGTTGTCATGGAAGTCATCTTAACTATCTCCTCCAAGCTTGGCCAATGTCTTTCCCACTCCTGAATTACACCTGGCTCCTCCCTTCAAACTCAGTGCTCCTTCTTCGGGACGGCTCTTCTGGGTAAGGACTCAGCCATTTCAATTCTGTCCACGTTGAGGTATCAGAGAGTTACAGCCTCCCCATCCTCCCAGACCCACTCCTGCTGATTCAAATGATGCTCTAATTAATAGAATAGGCTGCAGAAGAGAAAGGGGACAAGTCAGGAAGTTCAGAAGAAATCATTTTGGGTGATGAGTGGCTGGCCTCCAAGTACATTCCTTAAACTATTCCTACTCTCCCATGATTTTTGCCATCTGAACTCATGGGTTCTCTAAAAGTTTAATTAAAAAAAACCAGTGATTCTCTGCTATAATAGTAGTGGGTGGCTTTGTGTGTGTGTGTATGCACACGTGCATGCTTGAGTTGTGGGGTGGTGTGGTGGTCTGTGATGGGTAGGGGGTGAAGTTGAATGGGGTGAAGTTGGAACAGGGCAGCTTTTTATTCATATGGTTGGTTTTTATAAAAAAGAGGGGCCTGCTTTGGACTCTGTATGCTTGCAGGCTATGTCCTGATTTGCAAATTCCTTTACTCTTGTCTAGAGGATTAATATTTTATTTGTGTCATAATTTTTACATTATCCTTTGGCTGGAGGCAAAAAAGCTCATGCTGTGATCAGAGCATGGCCATGTAGTGTAATGCAGGAGCTTGGGTTCCCTAAAGCTTGCAGTTGTACACTGAATTCCTCTTTGCAACAACTGTGCAATGGAAGTAAGGAAACAGCTGGAGCTGACCAATTGCATCCACCCTCCTAGCTCCTTATAGAACTAGATGTTGAGTTTTAAAAAATTGTTTCCATGTTTTGTTTGAATTTTAGAATTTCCATCATCGGAAGCTCATTACGTGTAGTGCAGTCTCCAGACTGGAACGGAGACATTGCCATCCTTCAGCAGCCATCAATCAGTAATTCAAAGCATTAATTTCATCAATAAGAAAACTTACAGGGCATGGCCTGTGTTTACCCTGCAAATCACCTTCTTTGTATTAAAGCAATCTAAAGTGGTATCTCATGTCAGAAGAATTTATTTGGTCATGTCCCTTGTTATATTCCTCTCCTCATATATTCAGAGAGAGAAGTCTCTGCTGTTAACACAAAAGCATGAATATGATGTATGGGTGGCACCCAACACCCTCAAAAAAAAAAAGAGGTTATCTTGCTTTTTGAGACCTATCGTTAGAAACTGACAGGTCCAGTTCACATCTAGCTCTGTTTTTTCAGGGTGTGTGTTTGTGTGTGTGTTTCCTTGCTCAACCACACAGAGAGAGTTCCAGAAAGAAAGGCAAAGAAAGAAGGGAAACTTATTCAGAACTTTAGGGACTTAGGCCTGCCCCGAGTCATCAGGGTGGTAAGATAGAAAGAGGACATGATGGGCAAGCTGTATTATCTAGTATCCACAAAACTCACTAATTTGTCATTCTACATTGGACAACAAGCAAGGCCAATATCTTTCTTTTTAAATCATGATTATTATACTTTAAGTTCTGGGATACATGTGCAGAATGCGCAGGTTTCTTACATAGGCATACATGTGCCATGGTGGTTTGCTGCATCCATCAACCCATCATCTACATTAGGTATCCCAAGTGATTAACAAGTGCTATCCCCTCCCCCATCCCCAACAGAGCCCAGTGTGTGATGTTCCCCTCCCTGTGTCCATGTGTTCTCATAGTTCGACCCCCACTTATGAGTGAGAACTTGCGGTGTTCGGTTTTCTATTCAGCCAGTATCTTTCAAGGCCTCCTGGGGCACTGGGAGAACAGTCATGGCAAATCAGACCACTGACCATATGTCATCCTCTTTCTCCTGAGCATGTCAGTTTTAGCGTCCATTGAGACTTTGGTAAAGGAAACAGAAGAGTAAGAAATATATCAGCTATGAAATACCCCTTTTGTGTCAAACTTAGGTCAGGTGCTCTTACTTGCCTCTGCAGAGTTGGGGATTTTGAAGGTGCACAGGTGTTTCTGAGTTCCTACAGGCACAGGAATTTGAACCCAGAGCCAGACACCCATTGCTCCTTCATGGAGACATTCTCCAACTCTAATGGAGATTAGGGTTCAGGATAAGGGAAATATTTCCAGTTGTCTAATATACTCAAATAGGAAGAGGTCTGCCTAATGTGGTCCTGAGCATTCCATTAACACAGCTTGGATCTGATTCAGTGAGTGTGTTATAAAGAGGACATTGTGCTCGTGTATATGGTGAAAAAAACTCTAGGCTTTGAGTCAGGGACCTAGGATTCCAATCTCAATCTGCCATTTCCTAGCAATGTGATTTTGGCTGATAAACTTAACTTCTGGAAGTTTCCATTTCATTTTGAAAATAAAGGCAACTATATCAATGCCTAAACGTTGTTGTGATGATTAAATAAGGTAAACTATGTGAACACACTTAGTTCAGTGCCTGGCACAATAGGAAATGTTTAATAAAATATCAGTTGAACATGAATGAATGAAATATTCCTTTCAAACATGGCATACTTTGATTTTGTGACAAAAGGGGCTTCCTGAACTCTTAACCATTTAGAGTAATTAAAGAAGTGTTGAAATAAGTAACCCAATGACATTTGAATGTTAGTGCAAAAGCTAAAAGTCTGGATAGTCATAAATTCATTATATGAAGAGAAATAAAACTTTCTTGGAATAGTCCTTGATATTTTTAAAGAAGTTACTAAGTGTTTGTAATAATCACATGCGATTTATGATTCAGGAGGATATTGTATGAGGCCACAGAAGATAACATTCTAACTTAGTTCGTAGAGGAGGGGGATTATAAACTTGTTTGAAGTTTATAACTTGGTCTACTGCTTTAATCTGGCTTGCATGACTTAGTTTATATTTTTAATTGAATTTACGAGATTCCTTTGTAAGAGATATTTATTAAGGAAATATAAAAGTCAACAGGCTAAAACTGATCTATTTAAAAGGGATTTAAATCAGATTACTTCAATAGTAAAGTTTTAGAAAGCATTTTACTTATAGCCTTATTAATCTCTGAAAACTGAAAAGTGACTAGCAATGGACTTGTGCAAATATTTGGGTTATGTTTGCTTAGACATGAGAAAAATCTGGACTCATTCGTCTGAACAGGAGTTGTCATCCTTAGTAATGGCGCAGAGGATGCAGAGAGACTGCTAATCACTTGGGATAAGAAGAAAACTTTAGATGCACTTTCTATAATGTCACAGTTGCTTTTCAGTTCTTGAAGCCCTATAAGATACTTAAGGAACCAACATGATTTGCTAACGATCTCAATAATAACCTCAAGAGGATGTTTCAGAATCCATTCATATTTAATCTCAAGTGTGTTTGCTGCTTTAATGATGTTCCAGGCCAAGTGATTCATGCCTATTCCATGACAGAGACAGGAATTTAATCAGAGTCATGCATTCAAGGGTTGGCTGACTATGAATACAGAACCGCATGTCATGAACTAATATAACTCCTAGGTCTAAAGTCTTGCTGGACTGTTGCTAGTATTGAGCTTCTGGATAACGCATCTCACTGCTACAGAGAGAGGTGGGTGAGCACTAAGGTCAACAGGTGGAAGGGAAAAGCCTTTGCTGTTGGTGATGGCAACACTAACCAGATGGATAGAAAGGTTTTGTCTAAGATTTCCCGGCAGCTGTTGAAGGACAACAGTTTATATTTTGCAGGACTCTCACTGAAGAGGATTTCAACTTTGGGACCTCGAACTCAGTGATGAAGACTCTTAATAATAATTTGCATTTTATAACTTTAATGCTTTTCAAAGCACTTTTACATACGTCAGCTCATTTGATCCTCACAATCTTGTGAATAATGAATTTTACATAATTAGTGCCATTTATAAAGAAACAGAATGCCTAGTTAAAATTATTCACTTTAGTTTTTAATAATGTTAAAATTGGAATTCAAGTTATTCTTGTCCCACTGCTCTATATAATATAAGCTTCTCTCTTGAATCAGGATAAACTCAAAAAGTACAAATTCCTCTTTTCTTTAAACAAAATTAGTTTAGAATAGTGTTGTTTGTGTTTCTGATCATAAACCCAGGGTGGAAAGAAATAGAAGACATGAAAGAACATTTTGGTGCCTTTGAGGATTGCTGAGAAATGATTCACATAAAGGCTAGAATTTGGTATTTCTCTGTAAACTATACTTGGCCCAACTCCCTGGGGAGAAGCCCAGGAAATGAGATTGGCCACCAGAGTAGATATATCATAAATCATTCGTACAAGTCTAAAGTAAGCAAATTTGCCTAAACTTCAGAATACTAAAATAAAATTTAGTAATGTTAAAATTGATAAAAATAAGTTCTTAGAAGACCTCTTTTAATAAAAATCAAAGATAAACTTATTTACATATCAATTTGTTATTTTTAAAATTTTACTTTATTTTTTATAGAGAGGGGGTCTAACTGTGTTACCCAAGCTGGTCTCAAACTCCTGGGCTCAAGCGATCCTCCTGCTTTAGCTTCCCCAAATGCTGGAAATTAATAGGCACAAGCCACTGTGCCCAGTTTACATATCAATTTGATGATCTATCTTTGAAGTTGTATCTTTAAAAGGTTATGTTTAAGGTAGCAATACTCAAAAAGAAGGTGTCCACTGGGTTCATATAAAATTATCCGGAAATGGGAGTAAGGGAAGGAAACTGCAAGGAGACATGTGTATTTTGAGAAAATCACATTAATTATTAGAATAAATTTTTGAAAATTGGAAAAAATTCTCTACTGTTTTCATATTAGAAATTAAAGAAGGCAAAGCCTCACGAAATATTATTGACTGATGGAATATAATTTGAAAAATAGTTGAGCTGATCTAAATCCTAAAATATTTTGTCTACTATTAATTTGTTTCTAAAGCAATTCAATTGTATAATATTAAAAGCAAATAAGTGGGCAGGGCATGATGGCTCATGCCTGTAATTTCGGCTCTTTGGAAGGCTAAGGTAGGAGGATACCCTGATGCCAGGAGTTTGAGACCAGCCTCCTTCTACAAAAATTAAAATATTAGTAGGATATGTTGGCACATGCCTATAGTCCCAGCTACTCTGGGGGGCAAGGTGGGAGAATCACTTGAGCCCAGGAGGTTGAGGCTGCAGTAAGCCATCATTGCACCACTGCACTCCAGCCAGGGCAACAAAGCTCAAAACCTGCCTCAAAAAAAAAAAAAAAAAAAAGCATATAAGTATTTCTTGTAGATATCAATTGTATTATTTCAAAGATAATTTAAAAAATTGAGACGCTTTAAAACTTTTGTCTTTAGGCTCTAATGATACATGTTTTCCAAAGAGTCTTCTCCCTTAACCCAAACCACACCCTCAGAATTAGGTGCAACCCACCACTCTCTGCCAGGCTGTCCTTGGACAAGACTTTGAAGGTGGCCCTCCCGGTAGAACCTTCAGCATGGGGTGTCCAAGGGGTCTCTTACTCGGCCTTCTGACTTATTTTCCTGGATGCTGCAGTTGGGTCTATCCCCTCTATTGCATCCCCAGCCTAGTCTTATTCATCCTGTCCTTCCTGGCTGGCAATCCACTGCTTCCCACACAGCAGGCTGTTAGTACGTGTTCTCATAATTCACTAAACATGTGCTCCGTGTATATGAAGCAATAAAATTATTATTAATGATCAAACTGCTTGAACTTACTTCATTCACACAGAATGTAGGATGTTAAATTGTACTCCCAATAATTTTAAATTTAATTGAGAGTCTTTGCCTGATAGAACTTAAAGCCACCTTATATTTAGTAAACATATCCCTTGGAAGAGTAGCTAGAAAATATTGTTAGCCAAGTCAAACATTTCACTATATCCCGTGCCCATTCCTCTTGAGAAAATGAAGATAATACATTTAAAATGCCAGGAAAAGGATGGCTCAGAGAGAGCAGCTGGCTCTTAACAATTTCTGTTTCCTCAGGATTTGCTTTTAACTAGAAAAAAAAGTAAAATGCCTGTTTATCTAAATCAAACACTATTACAACCAATTAGAATTAGTAGAGGTAAAAATATGTGAGTAAGTTCAAAGCCACGTTGATTTCTAAGATCGGTAGGCTATAGGAGTATAGTCTCAGACCTGACATTTAAGAAAGTAAATTTCCTGTAGCCAAGAAATGCCTGGAATGAGCCCAGTTGCTAAGGCCAGAGCTGCCTGTTGGAAATGATAAGCGTGCAAAGCAGTTGTGGAGTGAAGAAATTGCACGTCAGAGGCAGGTCTTCACGGTCCATAGATGTGATGAAGTACTCAAGGGCAGCGTGGACGTTGGTGAATGGGCCTGCTTGCAGGGCAGCCAAACATGTGAGCAATCTAAAAGCAAAACCCTCTGGACAATTTATCAGACCAGTTCCTTTTCGGCTCACGAAAGAAAAGAAATGTAGAGTTTCAACTCAAGTCATGGAGCTAATATGTGGGAAAAGATAAAGAGTGTTATTTCTGTGAACTTCACATTATTTAGAGTTCTGATCATTGCTGAAGAACAGGAAATAAAAACAGTCAACAACGTACACAAATAAAACACACAGGAAAAAAAATCAGCTGTGTTCCTACACTGATGGGGATTAGAAAAGTGCACAAACTTGAAAAAAAAAAAAGCTATTTATCCTACAACCAAAGCAAAATCCGAACACTGTGTCCTGTCTTACCTTTAGAAAATTTTACAGAGGATTTGCTTTTTACCCACTGAACTTTTAAATCTCTTTCTCTAAGAAAGCAAATTGGCTAGGTTTTCTCAAATATCTGGGACCCAAAAGAGAACCACAGGCTAGGGGTGAATGTTATTTTACTACCACAAAAATTCTAAAACAAAGCCACTTAATACTTGGCAGCTATCTCTACAGCTTTGACTTTTTGGAATTAAGTCCAAACTATTTTCTTTTTCCATACATATTCGTGAACTTCTATCCATTTGTGGACTTTCATCCATAAATATGCTGCCTTTTTGGCTCTTCCCTTCTTTCTTTATTTTTTAAGTAGATTATTTTCATATGTTACTGTATTAGGGTTCTCTAGAGGGACATAATCAATAGGATATATAGATATAGACATAGGATGGGGGATTTGTTACGGGAATTGGCTCATGCAATTATGGCAGCTGAGAAGTCCCACACGTCATCTACATGAGGGAGATCCTGGGGTGCCAGCTGTGTGGCTCAGTCCAAGTCCAAAGGCCTAAGAACCAGGGAAGCCAATGGTGTAACACTTAGCCAAGGCCAAAGGCATGAGAATCTGGCATAAGTTCTGAAGCCCAAAGGCTAGGGAGCCTGGAGTTGCCCCAGCACAGTATATCCTAGCTCTAGCAGATAGATAGACACTTCCACCTTTTCTCTGTTTTTGTTCTCTGCAGCCCCCAGCAGACTGAATAATGCCTTCCCACATTGAGGGCAGCTCTTCCCCACCTCATCCACTCACAGTCACAAGCTAATCTCATAGACATACCTCAAAACAATGCTCTACGGATTTCTAGGTGTAGGGGCTAAGGCAGCTCCTTCTTGGATGCTAATCCACCATGTTGGCTCCTGAATAACCCCGTTCCAGAAGGACACTAAGTTTTCAATTTTATCTACTGTTTACCGCAACTTCTGCTCTTGGGAGACATGCTTCTGAAGCAGGTAGACCCTTTCTCTACAGTATATAAGCCCTGGGCCTGAGGAGGTAAAGAGATCCACCATCCTTGTAGATACCAGAGATGTGGCTTCTGTTTGTAAGTCCTATTCAATTTTTTTTTTTCTTCTGAGAAACTGGATTTGTCAGACTCTTTCTTTGGCCTCTCGGCTCCCTCGGCCTTTGGGGATAGTTTGCATAGACCTGCTTACTGTCGAACACTAGGTAATCTTAATCCAGTCAAGTCTACACTTAAAAACAATCATCACAGTTAACATGATACTTTTAAATTGCATCCTAAGGTCTGAAGATTTAAGAAATACATTGAGAGAAGGGACGTTTTTTCTTCTTGAATAACTCTCTGAGAAGAAAAGAAAAAAAGTGTTCTATTCTTGTTCCTTTGGGCCCTCTTCCAAATCTATCAAACCTCCTGTTCCAGCTGAAAATGAAAAAGAAGGCTGTGAAAAGTTTCTCTCCCTACTGATGTGAAACTGTCTTCCAAGCTGGGATTAAGTCTAGGTAGGTAAACCTAAGAAAAAATGGCCATTGTCACTAACAGCTTAGCTGGCTTCACATAGGGGTGAATTCTAAGATGCATAATTCCAATATTTCTCTTCATTCTCTCCCTCACTTGTTTATAATATTTTGTATTAATTAATTTTCTCTCCAACCTTTTCTAAAAGGGTAGGCCACGGATTTACTCTGGTCCTATTCCATACTGAGAGCTGTGGAACACAATTTGATCAGTTCTCCAATCACTTCTGGCAAACCCACTGCCTCGCATCCAATGAGAAATGTTTCTCTAGGAGCAAGATGGAAAATCCTCTCTTTCTTAGAGGCATAACCTGGACTTGAGCCTGAGGTCTCTGAGCAAAAAGGAGTCTGCAACCTTTCTTTTCTTCCCTTTTTCTCCTTCTCTCTTTCTTTTTCTTTCCTTTCTTTCTCTCCTTCCTTCCTTCCTTCTTTCTCTTTCTTTCTTTTTCTTTCTTTCCTCAGTTTTGCTCTGTTGCCCAGGCTGAAGTGCAGTGGCACAATCTCGGCTGATTGAAGCCTCAACCTCCTGAGTTCAAGCAATCTTCCCATCTCAGCCTCCCAAGTAGCTGGGACTGCAGGCGTGTGCCACCACACCGGCTAATTTTGTTTATGTTTTTGGAGAGATGAGGTCTCACTATGTTGCCCAAGCTGGGCTCAAACTCCTGGGCTCACATGATCCTCCCACCTTGGCTTATCAGAGTGCTGGGATTCAGGCGTGAGCCAGCGTGCCTGGCCATCAGTGCTTTCTTGTCTCCTGATGGGTCCTGAAGCAGGAGGGGATGCAGGAGTTACTAAGTTGACCCAACTTGGCTCTTGAAAGGACTGGATAGATTGCACCAAGATTTGAGCTACGTGACATGACCGGTGGAATACAGTGGGCATTGTTTCCAGTTGCATCTTCCAGAATCTTTGCATACTTCTTAGTCCTTCAGGGCTTCAGAATACTTTTACTGTGACCACGGTTAAGTAGAGATGACATTTTATGACACTGTTCCTGAAGGACCAAAATGACAATCCAGTACTCAAGGACCACCAAAAACATGACAGTTAGGCATTTGACATTTAAAACTATCAGGGAAGAACTGAAGGACAACAGGAATTAAATAAAAACAAAAACACAAACCAAAAAGCAAAGAGGTGCTAAGAATGAAAAGGGACATTTGCTGTTGGATGGCTGTGTGCCAGGTCCTTCATATAGAAATTCATTCACATTATTCTGTGTGATTTTCAAGGTGTCCTTAAGAGGTAGGTACTATATATTCCTGAAGATAAGGCTCGGTGACAAAGAATTTTCCTAAGGCTACACAAGAAGCAAGTGAGAAAGATGGATTCAAATTGACATCTAATTCCATCATCATTTTCTAGGTTGGGGCTTGAATAGGCTCTAAACAATTTCTTCTACCACTTTAATAATACGGATTATAAAATATTACCTAGTTTCACAATACTCATCAGGAGAATAGGAGACTTAGCTGGGCCACAGGGAGGGTGGCACGTATTTGTGTGACTGTAACTGATAGTAAAACTGCAATGACTGAATGATTATTCAACTCTTGGCCACGCGGCAGTCCTGTGACTTTTGTTCTTCAAGTTTTGGCCTTTAAGCAATAAGCAAATGAATGTTTGAGAAGGAACAGGACTCTTTCAACTCAGAAAATGGTTTCAGAGTGATTAAAAAAATGTATTTTTCAACTGCAGTTCTGGGTTGGCACATGAACATGAACATTTTTACAGTTTAAAAAAAAGTACAGATGAGTGAATCTGGAGATATCTTTGTGTCTCTTGATGACAAGTTCTTGCTTTACTTGGCTCACGGAAAGGATCATAATGAAGAACTGTTTTCAGTAGCCTGGGTGATATCCAATTCACATGTATTTCTATCATATATTCTAGACTTTCCTGATTTTGCATCTATAAACCATTAAAATGCTTGGGAAATTTCAGTGCAGTCAGATTCAGCTATACATTCAAGACCTCCTGGCACGTTAGGTGTTCAGTGAATGTTTGTTCAATAAATGAGTCAATGAATAAATAAATGTTACACCTAAATGTGGTAAAAAAAAAAAGAGTCTCTGTTCAATTCTTGTATTCTGTTTTTTCTTATGATAAATTCTGCATCCAGTAATATTCTTTTTTTTTTTTTTACTCAACCACAATAACCAAAAAGCTTTAAGACTAGAGGCTATGATTTTAGTTGCTATACAGCGAAAGGAAAGGAAGTCTTGCCACTTACTGGTATATGAACCTTGGGGCAGGCTACTACAACCATTTCCTTCTGAGTACAGTGGGAGCAATGGTAATAGCAACTATTTCACCAGGTTGTGGTGAGGATTAAATGATGCTAACAATTAAAAAGCTTAGCGCACTGCTTAGCAGTCAAGTTTTCAATAAATACCAGCTGCTATCCTTGTTCAGAGCAAGAATGGAGAAGATGGCAGATTTTTATTAGCACTTGTATTATTTTCCTAGGAAGCCAGAAGTCTGAAAGCAAGGTGTTCTCAGAGCTATGCTTCTTCCAAAACTCTAGGGAAGAATCTTTCCTTGGCTCTTCTAGCCTCTGAAAGCCTCAGGAGTTCCTTGGCTTGGGACAGTGTAACTCCAGTCTCTGCTTCCGACTTCACATGGTTTCCTTTCTGTGTGTCTGTGTGCATCTCTGTGCCCTTTCCTCTTCTTCCCTCTTCTTACGAGGACACACTCATTGGACTTAGCATCCACCCTAACCTAGTATGACCCACCTTAACAAAATCACATCTGCAAAGACCTTACTTCCAAACAAGGTCATATTCTGAAGTTCCAGGTGGACATGAATCTGGGGGACACTATTCAATCTCCTTGAGAGAGGCTATACTTCAACCACGAAAGGGAAACACAGAAATTGTTGCCCCCCCCATAGGTCTATTATTTTCCTTCTTGCTTAAAAACACAGAGAAGACACAGAGAGGGGACTTCAAATTATGCTTCAAATTTATGGTTAGTAATGAAAGTGACATTGATCACTATAAAATGCTTGAGTGTTGTGGGATCTGACTCTCCAAGAAAAAGCAATTTTAATGTTAGAAAACCATCTTTGGCATGACCCAGCAACTATCCATTCGGTCCCAAGTATTCCTGGGGATGACAGACCCACAGTTAACATCTTCCACGTAGGCTGGGATGATTCTCCCCTCAGCCTCAGCCAATGGGCTGTCAAGGAATTCTGGCATGGAAGGGACCAGCCTCCGTCGAGTTAAATTGCTGCTGGTTGATGAATGTGCTGAGAAGATGGGATGCTGCATGGTTATCTGCAGACAGATGGAGAGACTGCCTGCATGGTCTCATTGAAGGGTTTCCAGAACGCCCTTGTGCTATCTCCAGACCATAAAATGCTCCCCAGTCAGCACTCCTATTTAAGATGCAAGTAGCCCTGGGAGAGTTAACACCTTAACTGGTGGTCAAATTTTTATGAATCCATTTGAAAAGGGCCTCTGGGCTGGGTGTGGTGGCTCACGCTGTAATCCCAGCACATTGGGAGGCCGAGGTGGGCAGATCACCTGAGGTCAAGAGTTTGAGACTAGCCTGACCAACATGGTGAAACCTGTCTCCACTAAAAATACAAAAATTAGCTGGATGTGGTGGTGGGTGCCTATAATCCCAGCTACTTGGGAGGCTGAGGCAGTAGAATCACTTGAACCTGGGAGGCAGAGGTGGCAGTGAGCACTCCAGTCTGGGTGACAAGAGCTAAACTGAATCAAAAAAAGAAAGAAAGAAAGGAAGAAACAAAAAAAGAAAGAAAAAGGAAGGAAGGAAGGAGAGGAGAGAATAAAAAGGGCTCTGGAAGGAGTTTTGGATAAGAGGTTAGAGGAAGTCCCCTGCCTGCATGGTTTTTGCTATTGGGAAATAATGACCGTCAGTGTATCATCTACAAAGCAGAGGAGATGATCATGAAGAACCTGCTCAAATCCAGCCCTGTCTTCCTAGCTCAGTGAAGTGGCAGGACATGGTAATTTGATTTACATGTTCAACTGTATACTCCAGCAAAAGACAGAGAGAGGGAAAGTAGGTATGGAATATGAGAGACAGAGATAGAGAGAGGGAAAGTAGGTATGGAATATGAGAGACAGAGACAGAGAGAGGGATCAATGTAGAAATAAAGATTGTGCTTATGGTGAGGGGAGAGGGAGGGAGGAGGAGAAGGGAAGAAGAAGAGGAGGAGGGTGGGGAGGAGGAGAGGAGAGAAAAACAGAGATAATTCAAATAGCATGGGCTGTCTGCCCACCATTCTCCTGGACGGGCTAATACTACACAAGAAGAGACCTATTTGATCTGTCCTTGGGCTATTTTGGGCCTCAAGCCTGTCCTAGTGTGAGCCTCTCACATAGCTGAGCATGATACTAGTGTCTTGAGGTTTTTATTTTCATGCAACCTGACCCCAGCAAGGCAGCCCGTCCTCCAGTGCCCATCTGAAGGGTGATCTCTTCGGCTGCTTGTGGAAAATGTGTTTTGCTAAATGTATTGAGATTTAAAAAATAATGATGTTCGAGGAAATCCATCATTGTGTAAAGACTGGAAATGTAGCTAAGCAAAAACAAAATAAAACACATGCACACATATGTTTCTTGCAGCATTATTTACAATAGCAAAGATTTGGAACCAACCCAAATGCCCATCAATGATAGACTGGATAAAGAAAACATGGCACATATATGCCATGGAATACTATGCAGCCGTAAAAAAGAAATGAGCTCATATCCTTTGCAGGGACATGGATGAAGCTGGAAGTCATTATTCTCAGCAAACTAACACAGGAACAGAAAACCAAACACTGCATGTTCTCACTTATAAGTGGGAGTTGAACAATGAGAACACATGGACACAGGGAGGGGAACATCACACACCAGGGCCTGTCAGGGGGTAGAGGGCAAGGGGAAAGACAGCATTAGGATAAATACCTAATGCATGCAGGGCATAAAACCTAGATGACGGGTTTCACATTTATACCTATGTAACGAACCTGCACGTTCTGTACATGTACCCCATAACTTAAGTAAAATAAAATAAGAAAAAATACGAGTATTTTTATCCTCCTACAAAAAATAACCACAGTTAATATTTGGCGTGTATTCTCACAGTTTGTTTTCCTCCCCTCTGTGTATGTGTGTGTTTTATTTTGTATAAACACGCAATCCTGCTGTGTATGGTAGGTTGTGCCTTGCTTCATTCACTTGGCAAAATATTAGGGATGTTTTCCACATCTGCAAACATAGACACATACTATCAAAGGAAGGCCAGAGAAGGCCTTGCATAGAGCTCATTCTTTAGCCAGTGAGCATGGCTACTCTCTGTAGAGGCTGAGCTGTTTGGCTGAAGCACCAGCATGAGGCGGGGGTCACAGGAACTGCTGTGCAGGTACCAGGCTACCTGGGGACTGAGGCCTAGAGCAGAGGCAGCACCAGGCTGGGAGATGCTTCCAGTCTCTGGCATACCTTGCCTCTGTGCAGACAAAGCTTTCCTGGACAGCTGCGGGACTCTTCTGCACAGTACCACTGTTATTCTCCCAAGTCAAGAAGATACTTGACTCATAAGGATACTCATAAATGATTTCCAAAGATGTTTTGCAGTCTTCTATTTAAATTTTTTGGTTAAGCTACTAAGTGAATCAATTGTAAACTCATTCTACTAAACAGATAATAAGGAAACATTTAGCTGTCTTTTGTGTAAACGTGTTGAAATAACGTCAGAGGCAACACACAGGCTTCATTTAACTTTATGTCCAATGTGGGCTAAACTGGAGAGGATATACCCCTGCCTTTCTATTCATGACTATTGCCTATTAACCTCCAGAGGTTTTGTGTGAGCTACCGTGTTTAACCTAACTCTCCAAAAATAAAGGGATGGTGATTTTCTTTAAATTGGTACTCGCATAGTGGAATCTCTCAGGCATTAGAGCTTACTTGATTGCATTCAGACATTACTGTGGCAAGGAAATGACTGCATTAAATTAGCATCAAGCACAATGAATGGTAATTGCAAGACTGTCATTTCTACAAGTGCGAAATTAATGTGTTCTGCAAGCCCATTCCATTGTGTGCCACGGGAAAATCATGGAACCATGTTGTTTCGAACAGAAAAATGCACTGTAATAGCACTGTTCATGTGCTATGGTATTATTCTGCAAGGGTGTTCCTTTCCACCTTTGTTGTTGTCTCATGCTCATTTTTCATACCCTGTCTGACCTAATTTGTATGCTCATATTATAGCCCTGCCAGACAGTAGCCTGGATGTACAGAGAATGTTATGAAACAATTCCTCCTTCTGTGTGGCATCTTGTGTGAATAATGCCAATGTAAACAACCCTCCATGTATTCATCAGAGTCTGAATAGGCTACTTATGTAAAGCTCCTTATTAAGAGATGCACCAACCTTCACAGAAAACGCTACCCAAATGCTATACATCCATTTAGAAAGAGAAGAGTGATTTACATGCATTTCAATGGTAGCTTAGGAAAATCACCGGTTCCTCCTCTCTTTTTCCCTCTTGTTAATATATGGGAAATTAAGCCACAGACCAGGTGAGTAACTTTCTTCTGGTTATGCAGGATCACGGGGTATAGCTCAAATGATAACATGCATATGCATGGACTCTTGTACTTTGCTCATTGGCTCTGCAGAATCTACTGGGAATTAAAGGAATTATTCAAGACTAAAATAACCAAGTAATAACAGATATTCTAAGCTGACCAATTCGATGTGGTTTTTCAATATTTCTGCAGTTTAGCTTAGGCTGAGAGCCACTCAAAGGCATCCTGAGTAAGAGTAATAACAATGACATCAATGACTGACCAGAGGAGTTTTCTGGTGAGTAGAGCTTGACTCCAGTATCTTAGCAACTGCAGGGCGTGGGAGCATCAAGACCACAGGGCTGCACTGGCTGATTCACTACAGCAATTGACAGATCAATCAATCTGTTGGAGATCTTAGTGTGGGAGGGTCAGGCCTGAGTCCCGTTTTGGAGGCCACCTATTTTGTCCCTCACCATTAAGATGTAATGAGGCTGTCTTTGTAGAGTTTCAGGCAGTGAATAATTTGCTGGAATCTGGAAGAAATTCTGTACCAAACACAAAGCTTCTCTCATCTTATCGAACAAAAATGATTAGGAAATGATTTTGGTTAGAAACTTCCAACCTAAGTTGAGAGAAAAATTCTGATCATCTTAGGTACACTTTTGATCAGAATAAGGTACACTTGTTTACAGATGAAAAAAACATTAAATAGATGATTTGGGCTTATACAGATGTGCAAAATGGCTCTGGAAATGAGTTCTGCCTTACCTTTGTTGCAAAATGTCCCGTCATATGCAGTATTGGAGCAATCGCAGGTGTAACCGTGGTACCTCTCTAGGCATTTGCCTCCATTTTCACAGTTCGTTCCATAGCTGGTGCAGTGGCCCGAGCACCCGGATATGAACCCGGATGTGACCTTTGCTCTTTCCTCCAGGTCAAGTGTCACCCCATTCATCCTCAAGGAGCGGATGCAGCCCAGGAAGCCCTGCTGGCCCCCAGCACCACCTGGGAATGACAGAAGGCACGGAGTTCAGTGGGAATAACCTGTTATTGCTTGTTTTATTCTTCATATTTTGAAGAACTGTGGTAGGAGATGAGACTGCACGGTGCATCTAGTATTGCCACTTTCAAGTTGATCGTATCCAAATAGAGAAAGTTGAAGCTTCTCTTTCCTTAGACCATAATGCCCAATTAAAAGAGGCTGTGTTTTCTGAGAAGCAACACACTTGCTATAGAAATAAAATATTTGGAGATACACAAAAATTATATAAGCTGTTTTGGAAGTCTAATCTGGTTCCTTATAGAAAAAGGGTTTATAGAAATCTCTAGGCTGGGCATGGTGGCTCATGCCTGTTATCCCAGCACTTTGAGTGGCCAAGGCAGGTGGATCACAAGGTCAGGAGACTGATACCATCCTGGACAACATAGGGAAACCTCATCTCTACTAAAAATACAAAAAGTCAACCGGGTTTGGTGGTACACATACACCTACTTGGGAGGCTGAGGCAGGGAAATTGCTTGAACCCAGGAGGCAGAGGGTGCAGTGAGCTGAGATTACACCACTGCACTCCAGCCTGGTATCTCACAACATTGAGTTCTATTGCATTACTTATTGAAAAAAATATGAAGGAAGAGACATGAATGTATTAGCATAACTAATAAGTCAATTAGTTGGAAGGCATAAATCCATTTGAAATGTGATTGTAGATCTTAGTTCTTGTCTCAAGAGATGCTTTGCTTTTAATTTCATGTCAAGACTACCCAAGGCTCCTTGTCTGGGGTAGCTGGAAGTTGGAATTGATAATTTTACACAGAAATCAGCTATACCACATTTATTGCTAGGTTAGATCAGATTTCATTGCTTTTCTTTCTTTCTTTTTGTTTTTCCTTTTTTTGAGACGGAGTCTCAGTCTGTCACCCAGGCTGGAGTGCAGTGGTGCGATCCTGGCTCACGGCAACCTCTGCCTCCCAGGTTCAAGCAATTCCCTTGCCTCAGCCTCCTGAGTAGCTGGGATTACAGGTACACATCACCACACCCCGCCAATTTTTGTATTTTTAGTAGATGGGGTTTCACTATGTTCATCAGGCTAGTCTTGAACACCTGACCTTGTGATCCACCTACCTCGGCCTTCCAAAGTGCTAGAATTACAGGCATGAGCCACCGTGCCTGGCCAGCTTTCATTGGTTTTGTCTAAATGTCATTATTACAAGACATATAGCACAATGAGCACGTTCACTGTGATTTTTGGAGTAAGTTATAGAGAGTTGGACCGAGATTCATGAGCATGAAAATATTAAAATATTCCCCAGAAATTTCATAGAAAGATTCATTGAAGCATTCTATCACAGGTGGATTTAATTGTGTCTGTAGTATTCTTAGCTATAATTTTTTTTTAAAGCAGCTGGTATAAAAGGAGTAACTCAAATTTATACACGTTTGTATCTTGGAGTAACAACTTTTCTGGAAATGAATCTAAAATGAATAGTAGGTAAATTGCTGAAATAAATAACTGATGAGGATTTAGAAAAGAAGATACTGTTAATAAAAATAAAACCCAAGTTACCCTTTCACTGAGGGCTATATGCTAGGCACTCTATTTAGCATCCTATATATATTAGTCACCTGGTCCTCACAACAACATATCAAAGTAGATATTATTTGCATTATTCCCATTATACAGATGGAGAAACTAAGGCTTAGAGAAGTTAAAAAGTTTGCTCAAGGACTCATAGTTCCTGAGTGGCAATTGTATAATATCTGTCTTATTCCCAAGCAACAAACAAGATTTAGTGTCTTAACCCTTGTTCTGTGTAGACCACCTAATATCAAGAAGAACTTTGGGGGTCAGGGGCCTCATAGATGTACATGTTTCTGAGATGTAGATTTGGATGTCTTTAAAAATGAAGTAGTCAATAAGGTTACTGGAATTTGAGTAAGATCAGTAGGCTGGGGATTGACTCTCATCACTTACTCTATTATCTTAAGAAAAATCATAAACTCCAGTAAATTCATCAGACAGGACTGGAAGATCAAAGGGTTTTAGTGGCAGGGATGAATTAGCACCTGCTTATGCCTGTAAACCCCCATCAGTGAAATGGCAAATGAGCTGCTCTACCATCTCTGTACACCCAAGCCTTGCAATTATCTCATTGGGTGATACATTGATTTGAATCATGACTCTCCTGCAAGCATTTGATTTCTTCTAAAATATTTGAATAGAGAAGTAAAAAGAGTCCAGTGCCTTTTTTTGATCAAAGCTATGAGACAGTAGATGGCAAAAGAAGTTATTAAAAACAACCACTTGGAAGGACCATTTACCATCTGCTTGTCAACTGGGTTTCACACCTCTGTGCTGTAAAGAATTAGGGCCTTAGCCTGATTTAGAAGAATTTCAAACCACTAGTCACTCTTTGTGTGTTAGAATTTCAATTTAACTTCTATTATTATGGCTTTTGTTCTTGCAATAAAGGCTTTCCAAAAGGCATTTTATTAAATAAATGTCTGGCCTTAAAAATGTTTCATTACTAGTCGATTATGACAATTAAATCCTATAAAAATGTGCTAAAACATAAAAATCACTTTGAGATCTTCCCATCTCCTTTTGCCTGATGGCCAATGTAATAGTCCTTGTGGCAACCATAAACGTACTGTTTATGGAGAAGTTCAGTACAAAGCAGATTCCGTTATGCTACTCAAATTGAATTACTTTTACTTTTAGGGAACAGCCTTTTCTATTTTTTTTCTATAAATATACATATGTGTTTTTTAAAAAATGAAGAAATGGGATCATAATGTACACATTATTTTGAAACTTGCTTTTTGCACTTAATATATCATGAAACATTTCCCAAGCAATAAATGTACAACTAAAACAGCCTGCTTAGTGTCTGCATCCGTTCTATGAAGGCACTATCACTTATTTTGCTCTTGCACCACATTGAACTTCTACATTTTTAAAATTTCCACGTTATATGATGCTTTAATAATATAATTTTTATGAAAACATTTGCAAACCCGTTGCCCAGTTTTTCCTCAAAATTGATTCTTTAGAATTAATCACATTTTTAAGTCGAATTGCTAGGTTGAAAGGCATATACATTTTAAAGGCATTTGAAATCTATTTTCTTCTAAGAAGAATTAACCAATTTCTAATTTGCCAGTAGGATATGAAATGATCACTGTCTCCACACCATTCTAATAATTGGTCAGTGTCCTTTTGCATTCATGTCAGTCTGCTTGGCAGGGGCAAAAAGGGTTCACTGTTGAAATTTGCATTGCCTCAAATACTTGAGTTATTTTCATGTTTTTACTTTTCTTATTTTTTTATTTCTTTATGACCTTTGCTTTTTGCTGGGAATGGAAGAAGATATATTTCTTATTGATTCATAACAATAAGGGCTTTAACTCTTTGTTATAAATAACTCTGTTGCAACTGTATCTTTTCAGTTTGTGTCTTTTGACTTCTATGTGGTATGACTTTTTCCTTGACATTTCTCCCCATGCCATCCCCCCTCAACACCCTACCCCACGCTGTCCCTCCCCTATTTCCCTACAACAGACCCCAGTGTGTAGTGCTCCCCTCCCTGTGTCCATGTGTTCTCATTGTTCGACACTCGCCTATGAGTGAGAACATGCGGTATTTGATTTTCTGCTCCTGTGTCAGTTTGCTGAGAATTATTCAACTATATTTTCTTCTAACACTTTTGCGATTTTAATTCGGCTTACATGTTAACCTTTTATCGATTTGGGATGTATTTTAATTTGGAAACAATTGGTATTTCATGGATCTTCAGCAGTAACTGAGAGTTTGAAAAGACTCTAAATAAATGTTAACATGATGAAGAACGGAAATATTTTTTAAAGGGTCAATTGGCAGAGCAAATAAATCTAGAGTAGATCATATGTTTATCACATCATTAAGGCAAATCTTCAGATGTATTCATGGATACTTAATTATTTAGTATACAGGGTTCATTTCAGAAAGGATTTAGCGGGCAGAGTTTTTGCACTCTGCTTCTGTCTTGGTTCTTGGGTCTTTGGTCTTCCTAGGTTCTACAGGAACCTCCTGCACTTGTACTTGCGGAATCTTTCCCTCTCAGGACCATCTACTGTTTCTACTCAGTTGTGTGGCTTTTATCAAATTACACAATCTCTCTCAGCATCAGTTTCCTCATCTAAAAAATAGGAGGCTGAACTCGATGGTGTCTCTGACTCTTTCCAGCTCTGAATTGCTCTGACCCACACTTTATCAGCTTTCCCTCTGGGCCTGCGCTGTTTTTACCCAAATTTCTGTAAATACTCTCAAATTCTCTTAAATCTCTTCCTTGCTTGCTTTCTCTTTCTTTGTATCAATGTCTGACTTTTTTTTTCTTCCTCTTTTAAACTGGGTGTAACATGACTGTAGTCTCATTTGTATTTGTTGTGTTCATTAAATAAAGTTTTGCACTCCCTCTTCATAATTTATAAAGCATGTGAGTGAAATACAGTTTCTTTCTCTATAAAGGAAAACTAAATAAATTAAGCTCTTTTCTTACTTAGGTAGTCCCTGATTTATTTAAATGGGGTAGTGAGCTAGAAAGTACTTTTCATGATCTAGTTGATAGGAAGAAAAATCTTCTGTCCTGAAAATGGTCATTATATATTATGTAAAAGACACTGATGCACTAGAACCAGTGAAAATTATTTGAGTTCCGCTTAGGCACTCTGTAGAAATCTTTCTTGGTGACAAATGTTGTAAGTTTAAATTATAGGTCTTCAAGCAAAAATGCTACTTAACCTTTGTTAATTAGAAAATCAACACATTGTCATTGGAGAGAGCCCCCTGCCATGCAGGGGCTTTGTGCACATTAGTCAGACCTGTGATAATTAACCAAGGTGAGATGTGGGTTTAATTCCTAAATCATTTTTTCATGTGAAATGCTTTGCGAGTGTTGCAATTAAAGATTAATTATGAAAATGCTGTAACTACCCATAATGAATAATACAACCATAAAATGCACAGAAGAGTGGGGCAAACAAAATCAGCTACTAAATTAAACAAAAAGGGCAAACATAATGATCAAGAGGAATTATAAAAAATACACTGTCCTCAAACTCAGAACTTAATGGTTTTCTAAGGAGCTAAGTTGGGTCCCCGAATACTTTTGCCCAAAGAGACTGGTCACTAATTCACCATAGAAAGGAATCACACATAAAATCTAATTTATTCATTCAAAAAACGTCACACCTGCTATGAGGCAGGCCCCGTTTTAGATGTTTTGTTTGTCTGCTTTATAGTAATGAAGCAAAACACACAAAAGTCTCTGCCCTTGTGAAGCTTATATTCTTGCAGGCGGAAAGAGAAATTTAACAACAAACTCAATAAGAAAATCTAATAGACTGTGTGTTTGAAGGTGGTAACCGCTATGAAGAAAAAGTCAAGCATATGGAATAAGTGGGATCCAGAGTTGGAGTGGGGTGGGGGAACTACAACTTTAAGTAGGGTGGTTAGGACAGGTCCCACTGAGAAAGTGACAGAAAGGGAATCATGAGCTTGGCCATGGAGAGAGGGCTCCAGGAAAAGAGGTAAGGGGGCACCAGCCTGCAGGTAGGGCAGCTCTGTTGGGAGGGGAGGAAGGGTGAGATGAGAGCGGCTGTAGGATGCTCAGAAGAGCAAAGCTGTAGCACATGAGCGAAAGGCACCAGGAAAGCCCTTTCTAAAATGGTGATGAGCACAGGCTTCTCGTGGCAGGTTAATCCCAATGTGATCACAAATAGCTGCACGATGATGCCAGGCACCATTTGATGTATGGGAGGCAGCAAGCAGGGATGAGGAAAGCATGAAGTCTGGTCACAAAGATCTACTTCTGTGTGTCGGCTTTGCTGTTCGGGGCGTGTGAGCTTCCCAGGCCCTCCTTGGGCCTCAGTCTCCTTACGTGTGGTATTGGCATAACAATATGCACTTGGCAGGAGTGTGTTAATAACAGATGATAATGCAGGTCTTTGCATTAATTCTGGTTACTAGTAGCTGTTATGATTATTGCTACTATTGAGTATAAGCACAGAGTTGGAAAAAATTATATATGGCTGAGATGAAGTATATGTAAATCTGATACCAGAGGTATCAGGAGTGCTGTGGACTGAACTGCGTCCCCTCGAAATTCAACTGTTGAATCCCTAACCTCCAATGTGACTGCATTTGAAGACAGAGCCTTTAAAGAAGTAATTAACATTAAATGAGGTCATAAAGGTGAGACCTAATCCAATAGAATTGATGTCTTTCTAAGAAGAGGAACAGACACTTGGGGAAGCTGTTGCACAGAGAAAAGATCAAAGGATGACATGGCGAGAAGACAGCAGTTCTGAAAATCAAGAAGAGAAGCCTCGGAAGAAAGTATCCCTACAGACACATCAAACTTTCAGAACTGTGAGAATGTCTACTGTTTAAGCCACCAAGCTATGGTGTTTTCTAGGGCAGCCCAAGCAGACTAAGACAACGAGGAAGGGTTATCAAGTTGGGGTGATCCAGACCTCCCTGAGAAAGTGACCTTGGGGTCCCTCCTCTTACTGCACTGTTTCGGTGGAAAGTACAGAGTTAGGGCCAGACGTGTGGTTCACACCTATAATCCCAGCAGTTTGGGAGGTCAAAGCAAGAGGATCACTGGAGGTTAGGAGTTTGAGAGCAGCCTGGCCAACATGGTGAAACCTTGTTTCTACTAAAAAAAAAAAAAAAAATACAAAAATTAGCCAGACGCGGTGGCACATGCCTGTAGTCCCAGCTCTGTGGAAGGCTGAGGCAGGGGAATCACTTGAACCCAAGAAGTGGAGGTTGCAATGAGCCAAGATTGAGCCTCTGCACTCCAGCCTCGGTGACGAAGTGAAACTTTGTCTTAAAAAAAAAAAAAGAGAGCACAGAGTTAGGATGGGTGTTGTTGCTATCTTATCTTCCATGGAGGGCTGTGTCCGGATTGGAGAGCTGTGAATTAGCATAGAGGGCTGGAGCCTGGCACTGGAAAGGTATGAGTGACTGGTGGGGAAAAGAGCAAGGGCTGCTCTGTGTCTAGTTGAGCCTCTCTGACCACGGCTCTCTGGAATGGCAGCCCCATCTGCCCTGGGCAGGTCAGGGGGAAAAAGCAGCTGTGTGTTTGGGCAGGCGAGGCCTATCCGAGTTGCAATTCTGCACCTCTTGTTTCTTCTGTTTTATATGCTACCATTGTTTTTTAGGTCTGAATCATCAACCTGAACCCATTAAAAAAAAAACTGTGGCGGACTGGGTGCAGTGGCTCACTCCTGTAATCCCAGCACTTTAGGAGGCCATGACAGGCAGATCACCTGTGGTCAGGAGTTTGAGACCAGCCTAAACAACATAGCGAAACCCTGTCTCTACTAAAAATACAAAAATTAGCCGGTCGTGGTGGCACACACCTATAATCTCAGTTTCCCAGGAGGCTGAGGCAGGAGAATCGCTTGAACCTAGGAAGCACAGGCTGCAGTGAGCCAAGATTGTGCCACTGCACTCCAGACTAGGCAACAGAACAAGATTCTGTCTCAACAAAAGAAAACAAAACAAACAAAACACCTGTGGTGTCAGCGGAGGTGTGTAAAATATAAACCCAGTTATCTGGTTGAACTGAGAACAGCAGAGTGGCCAAGAGTCTTCAGTGGTGGAGACAGTTGAAGGAAATTGCTCCATATTCTTTAGTGCAGAGCTGCATGATTGACAAGTATTGATCAGTGATTTCTCTGTCAGTTAGATATTGGAGGGCAAATATGAAAAAAAAAAGCTTTCACATACTGAGAGAACTGGGGTTTGGAAAATTGCATTTTCAGATAATGCTCATGAGTGCTCGCTCATTCAGAACTCCATCAATAGGATAGATTTTTTTTTTTAGTTCATTATTATTGCATGGATTTTCTTGTGTCCTCAGAGTAAAGGACATGCAGAACATGTGAATCCAAACTGTTAACCTAGAAGAAACCTTCAAAATACAGACTGAAGGCACACTGGGTTTCGATAGTAGAAAGCACTCTGATGTGTCTAAATGTGGAATATTTTGCAATGGGGGTGGACCCAAGAGGTCTGAATTCATTGTAGAGGTTACGGTAGCAGAATGAATGTGATGAAGTATTACGTATTTCAAAAGCTAATATTTATCAAATACCAGATGTATCCGGCACTGTTCCAGAACTTTACATGTGTTCACTCTCAGAGCTAGATATTACTGTTATCTGCATTTTACAGATGAGTGAACCAAGAATAAGAGTTAATTTATTTGATGTCATACAGCCAGTAAGTAGCCGGAACTCACACCCAGGCTGGCTGGCTTCTCAGCCTGCACTCTTACTGTGATCTGGATGCCATTTTGATTTGGGGGCTTATATCATACGAGGCACTTCCTTCTCCTACGTCTGATATGCTTCTAGATATTGTCGTGCTTAGGTATGAAAACTGCTGATAGTCTGATTAATACCTGAGGCAAGACATTCACCACCAGCCAGAACACGCTCCTTTTTTTTTTTTCTTTTTTCTTTTTTTTTTTTGAGACACGGTCTTGCTCTTTGGTCCAGGCTGAGTGCAGTGGTGCAATCATGGTTCATAGCAGCCTTGACCTCCCAAGCTCAAGCAATCCTCCTCTCTCAGCCTTCTGGGACTCTGGGATTATAGGAACATGTCACCATGCCTGATTAATTAAATTTTTTTTTTTTTTGTAAAGACAAGGTCTTGCTATGTTGCTCAGGCTGGTCTTAAACTCCTGGATACAAAGGCTCATCCCGTCTCGGCCTCCAAAAGTGTTGGGACCACAGGCATGAGCCACTGCACCTGGGCAGATCGTTTCTAAAGCTACGAGGATGGTTGAAGCTGAAAGGGGAAATGCAATGCTCACAGAGCCAGGAATGTGGACACCCAAAACAATCTCAAAGCCAACAAGGACAAGACACTTTTTTGATGCGGTCATTGATACCGCATTTATTTCTTAGTGCAAAAGCTCGATACTACAGTTTTGCCACCAAGGCAGTTAAGAGCTTTGGCCACTGCTAAAATGGTGGATGATTAATCCCTCCCCTAAGCTCAGTCTGACAGCACTAATTTCAGAAGCCATTGCTTTGCAGTGGGACCCGCAGTTCCAAGTTGTTTCTGAAAGTTGGGTCATAAAAGAATAGAGTGCTAAACCACTACTTCCTAGTTGGATCCAAACTGCAAATTATCAACAGTTATTTTAACAAATGCTGATAAACCCAGACTGCAAATATATCGGCCTAGAACTCTTGTCTAAATATACTTTTTCAAATATCATTACATTATTGTTCATATTATGCGTCCTGCTGGTGAGTTTTGTCATCTTTGAAGCAAAATAAGCACCCTGTTTCTGCTGATCTTATCGTATCTCCCCTTCCCTCTCTCCTGTTTCCATTTGTCTTTTAAAGTCTTTATTTAAAACATTCGTATCTGGTTTTCTTTAATCCAGAGTCAAGAATCACTGGTGTTATTATCTAGGTGGCACCTTGTTCTCTTCACTCTCAGACTTCACACACAAGCCTTTGTGGATGTTAGTCCCAGGTCAAACCCGGGATGGATTCAGGAGTCCTTAGCAAAACTCTGCTGACCAAGCCTCATGGATGTATGAACCCTCCAAGGCCAGGGGGTAGAGGAAAGAGAAGATAAGCTTGGGGACTGAGGGAAAGGGAAAAAAGAGGCGAGTTGGCAGAGAGGCTGAGAAAACAGAACCATGGAGTGTTTTGATGTCAAGGTTTCAAGGATGGCAAGGTGACAATTATTAAATAAAAGTGAGAGGTTAAGGGAAATCGGACAATAGTAAGAGGCTATTGGATCTGGTTATTTTTGAGACAGATACTTCAGTATAGCAATAAGATGCTAACTAGTGAAGGGATGGGTAGTGAGAGACTAGATTTCGTTGGTATAGATACACCACTAGTTTAAGAATCAATGACAGTGGAAGATGGCTGTCCTCTGTCTAGGTGGGAGTGAGGCACTTTGAAGCTGTGCGTGTGTATGGGGAGGTGGGTGAGGGACATGGGGTGAAAACAAGAAAGTGTTGAGAGGGATGACAATGACGACAATGTCAGAGGTTTGTCCTGAGGCAGGAGTATTTTTCTTTGCCCCCTCAACTTTCCAGGAGGAGCTCAATGCAGGCCCTGAACTTTTGCTTCTCCTTGTGGGAAGACAATAATAACGAAGGCATTTGGAAATCTCAAGGGAATATACTTGGACTCACAAGGAGAAGTGACAGGGCCTTTGAGGACAGCAAACACTGTGAAATCAGGGCAAGCAGCAGAGCTGAAGAAGCAGAACCAATGAGAGCAGAAAGCCGCAGCATTTGTATGATAGACATCTTCGTTACGGTGCCAACATGAAGCGGCAGCAAAGTTAGCAGAATCATACCTTCCTGATATTGGAGAAGTGGGGCAATGACAAACTATATGAATAAGAATTAGGTGGAGGCCAGGCGCAGTGGCTCACACCTGTAATCCCAGCACTTTGGGAGGCTGAGGTGGGCAGATCATTTGAGGTCAGGAGTTCGAGACCAGCCTGGCCAACATGGTGAAACCCTCTTTCTACTAAAAATACAAAAAATTAGCTGGGTGTGGTGGCAGGCATCTGTAATTCTAGCTACTGGGGAGGCTGGGGCAGGAGAACCGCTTGAAGCCAGGAGGCAGAGGTTGTAGTGAGCCGAGGTTGTGCCACTGCACTCCAGCCTGGGCCACAGTGCGAGACTCCATCTCAAAATAAAAAAAAGAATTCGTTGGAGATATTGAAGTGAAAAATCTGTAATTGTCAAAATAAAGACACCCCTGGAGGGGCTGAGTGACAGAACAGATACAGCTGATGAGCATTTTTGTGGGTTGGGATATTGGGTCAAGAAACCTTCCATGAAGACAACAGGAATGGATAAATAGATTAAAAGAAGAATAAAAGAAAAGTCAAGAATGATGGAGGGTAGAAGTGTGAACATCTGCATAATAGTAGCTTCAGATGAAGCAAAAAGAATAAACACAGGCAAGAAACTATTGAAGAAATAATGACTTAGGAATTTCCAGAATAAACAATATTAGACTTCAAATGGAAGGAATTCATGAAGGGCTTAAACAGGGTAGGTAAGAAAAACAGCAACAATAAAACCCCAAAAACAACATCTTCATCAACATCTGTGGATCTGAACCAGAGACCCATAGCCCCTGAGATCCTTCTGATCCATGTACAGGAGTCAAGTCTTGAGAACGTAGATGGGAAAAGTATTTCATTTTTTTCACTACGAAATCAAAATTATAGGAGCAATTGGTCCAAATGGATTTATAAAATGTTCAACAATCTCTATCTAAGAGGAACATTTAAAGTAAAGGATACAAACACCTGTACAAAAAATACCAGGTTATAACAGGAATATTAACAACAAGAAGGCTAGTATAGCAGTTTGTTTGTTTGTTTATCTATTTAATTTTTTTTAGAGTTAGGGTCTTGCTCTGTCCCCAGTGAGTGCAGTAGTGCGATCATGGCTCACCGCAGTTTTGACCTCCTGGGTTCAAGCCATCCTGCCTCAGCTCCAGAGTAGCTGAGACTATAGGCACACATCATTATGCCTGGCTAGTGTAGTCATTTTATTTCTCTCTCTCTCTCTCTCTCTCTCTCTCTTTTTTATATAGAGTCTCACTCTGTTGCCCAGGCTGGAGTACAATGGCACACTCACAGCTCTCTGCAGCCTAGACCTCCTGGGCTCAGGTGACCCTCCACCTCAGCTTCCCAAGTAGCTGATATTACACGTGTGTGCCACCACATCCAGCAAATTTTTTAATTTTTTTGTAGAGATGGAGTTTTACCACGTTGCCCAGGCTGGTCTTAAACTCCTGGGCACAAGAGATTTGCCAGCTCCAGCCTCCCAAAATGCTGGGATTACAGGTATGAGCCACAGAATCCAGCTGTGGAGTAGTTTTAAGAACAGAAACAAAACTGGGAGTTAAAAAAATCATAAGGAATAAAGATGGAAATTATATACTGGCACAAGGAACAATAAATCAAGAAGATCATGAACACGTCTAACTAGCAAAATAGACTTCAATTATCCAAAGCTACCATTGACAGAACTATTGATGGAGATTCAGTTAATAAAGTTTAAAATTTACACTCAGAAACAGATCAAGCAGTGCTTACTGAAATTAGATCCACAAGTACCCTGTGACTCAGTAATTCTGGGGACAGAACAGATAGAGCTGATAAGCATTTTCATGGGTTGGGATACTGGGTCAAGAAAACTTCCATGATGACAACAAGAATGGATAAAGAGATTAAAAGAATAAAAGAAAAGTCAAGAATGATGGAGGGCAGAAGTGTCAACATCTGCATAATAGTAGTTTCCAAAGAAAAGAATAAACACATGCACACACATGTGCATGCACGCGCGCGCGCGCGCACACACACACACACACACACACACACACACGACGTCCTCCTCACACAGGTGATGGAGAATGTACATAAATATATTCCCTGAAGGGTTATTTGCAGTGGGGGAGTTGCAGAAAAACTAGGTATTCATCATTAGGTGTAGAATAAATGACGCGTGGTAAATACACATAATGAAGCACAATGCACATAGTATTCAGAGAACTGCACAAATAGATCTTAACAACATAAGGCGGAGGGAAGAGAGTAAGAAACAGAATGAGATTTGTAGGACAATGCCATCCATATAAAGCATGGCACACAAGAGGCAACATGGAATTTCAAGAATGATATGTATGCTTTGAACAAATATGTAGAGGGTGGGACTGGAAGGCCATCCATAAAATACATTTCAGTGGGTGCCATCGATGGCGAGAGGGTGAAGCTGGCAGTGGTGAAGAAAAGAGAAAACATAATAAAGCGAAATTGAAGTGAAAGAGGAATACTGTCAGGACTTGACAATAGGACCATGAAAGGAAGAGACCCACGCAATAGCTTGCACATCAGGGGGCCTTGGAACCACGAAGGAGGAGCAGAAACAAAACTGAGATGAAAAGACGAGAGGAAAGCATCTGATGGGAAACAACTCTGTTTACCTGAATGTGGAATAATAAATGTGAGCCTTTTTTTTTTTTTTCACGTTCTTAATGTACTATGGGAGGAACTATGGGGCTGTGAGGACCTATCCCTTCTTCAATATTTGTGTCACTGATACTAATTTTTTTTTTTTTTTGAGATGGAGTCTCGCTTTGTTGCCAAGCTGGAGAGCGGTGTTGTGATCTTGGCTCACTGCAACCTCTGCCTCCCGGGTCCAAGCAATTCTCCTGCCTCAGCCTCCCAAGTAGCTGGGACTAGAGGTGTCCACCACCCTGCCTGGCTAATTTTTTGTATTTTTAGTAGAGATGGGATTTCACCATGTAGGTCAGGATGGTCTGGATCTTTTGACCTCGGGATCTGCCCACTTTGGACTTCCAAAGTGCTGGGATTACAGGTGTGGGCTACCGCAGCAGGCCAATACAAGCTTTTTTAATTACAATCTTTTTCTGTGGGACAGTGGCCATTTATTATCATGAAGTTTAGCTCAGTCCTTATTGGAAAGATAAAAAATCTGTGGGAGAAATTGTTTGATGTTATTTCTATATTGATAGCAAAATTGGTACCTTTACATTAAAATGTCTTCTCTGCATCAGACCATTCCAATTGCAATGAGAACGTTGGAAAGACCAGAGTCTCTGAAGCATTTGGTCTCATGGTGCATGAGAAGGTGAACCTTTACTTGCTTAGGTTCAAAATGTTCATCTTAAAGTTCCTACCCATATAATATGGTTAACAGATGATCTTTGAGTTGGTTGGGAGCTCAAAAGACATGAAAGGCACCCTGTTGATTTGATTATTTGGAAGCACTTTTAAAAAAGCAAAAATCGTACCTATCGTCACTGACTTCATATGGTAATTCTCTGGCTGAAAGGTAGCTGGGATTGCAAAAGTCAATTAGTTTTGATCCCTAAAGGGCAAAGGGCAGAAAATGTACATGGGAAGTATAGGTGGGAAGGGGCTGTCCTTTGGCCGTATTGCCTGTAGCAGGTGGAGATGGTTCTATTGAGAAGAGAGCAGCTGACTTCAGTGTGGTGGCCCAGCAGGTTAAGAATAGAATAGAGGCCGGGCGCGGTGGCTCAAGCCTGTAATCCCAGCACTTTGGGAGGCCGAGGAGGGTGGATCACGAGGTCAAGAGATCGAGACCACCCTGGTCAACATGGTGAAACCCCGTCTCTATTAAAAATACAAAAAAGTAGCTGGGCATGGTGGTGCGTGCCTGTAATCCCAGCTACTCAGGAGGCTGAGGCAGGAGAATTGCCTGAACCCAGGAGGCAGAGGTTGCGATGAGCTGAGATGGCGCCATTGCACTCCAGCCTGGGTAGCAAGAGCGAAACTCCGTCTCAAAAAAAAAAAAAAAAAAAAAAAAAGAATAGAGTGCTGGTTTGACTGGGCACAGTGGCTTATACCTGTAATTCCAGCACTTTGGGAGGCCGAGGTGAGAGGATCACAAGGTCAGGAGTTCAAGACCAGTCTGACCAACATGGAGAAACCCTGTCTCTACTGAAAATACAAAAAAATTAGCCAGGCATGGTGGTGCATGCTTGTAATCCCAGCTGCTTGGAGGCTGAGGCAGGAGAATCTTGAACCCAGGAGGCAGAAGTTAAGGCGAGCCGAGATTGCACCATTGCACTCCAGCCTGGGCAACAAGAGCAAAACTCTGTCTCAAAAAGAAAAAAAAAAAAAAAAAGAACAGAGTGCTGGTAAGTGACCCTTGTAGTGAACAGCTGTGAAAGAGAAGGCATTTCTTGGATGAGCTTCCATATTTTATTTGCATTTTTGCTTTGCATATTGTCTATTGATTTCAGTTAGTAAATTATTTTTTACTAGATTTCGTCCAGCAAATTATTTTACTTTTTAACTTATGGCAATGGTTTCTAATTGTGACATCTCTTCCTATTTCTATCCCAGAGAGAACCAAGGACTAGTTACAAGGGTTGGGACAGAAACTCTGCATTAGGATTCCAGCCAGCATCACAGCTACTGCCGAACAGGCAAGACCTCAATTTGATATCAGGAAGACTGAAAACTATACTCAGACCCTAGCCTGATCTGAAATGCTGTCTTTCCTAATATGCTGACTTTCTCTATGACTTTTTTTTTTTTTTTTTTTTTTTTTTTTTTGCTGCTGCTGCTGCTTCTGTCATGCTTGATTTCAGTCTGTGGTTCCTAGGAAAAAGATATTTCCCAAGATGGCAAATATCACCAAATTTTGAGAAAAGAATTCTGGAGAAGGTTTATAAGGAAAAATACCATCTTTCTTTGGAAATGAGATTATCTAATTTTGAATATGATTATTAACCCAGAAAAGCAACAATCACTTATTTATTCATCCCAATGTTTGCTCAGCAAATACTTATTGGGTAACCACTGCCCAGTGGTTATTGGACCCTATTCTAGGTCTATGCTGTATGCAGCTTACCTTCTAGGGGGAGGAAACATAAATAAACTTTGTTTTTTTGAGAGAGTCTTGCTCTTGTTGCCCAGACTGGAGTGCAGTGGCACGATCTCGGCTCACTGCAGCCTCTACCTCCAGAGCTCCAGTGATTCTCCTGCCTCAGCCTTCTGGGTAGCTGGGATTACAGGTGCATGCCACCACACCCAGCTAATTTTCATATTTTCAGTAGAGACGGGGTTTCTCCATGTTGGCCAGGCTGGTCTCGAACTCCTAATCTCAGGTAATCTGCCCACCTCGGCCACCCAAAGTGCTGAGATTACAGGTGTGAGCCACTGTGCCTGGACATTTCATTTATTTCTGAACAATAATAATCTTCTAGGGTTTCAATGCCCTCTAGAGGGTTCCCATTGGTTACTTGGTAAATGCCCTATGTAAATGAAGAAGATGAAGTCAAGTGACAAAGTCATTGACTCAGTATGCACCCTAGGCAAGTGAAGAGGATGTTACTGGGTGTGTGTAGTGTATGTAAATGGAGAGGATGAAGTGAAGCTACCAGGCCATTCACATTCCTGTCATTGCTGAAGTGTTTCGATTTGATTTAATTCCAGGAAGTCAGCATGAATCAGCCTTAGTTCCCTGCCTCCAGACCCTATTCTCCTGCCTCAGATACATTTGAGGCACATTCTGGAGGTTGAGTCACATGACTTACCATTGGATAGGAAGTGAGGAGGGAAGGAGGAGAAAGAAAGGAAAGAAGAAAACAAGGGTAACTTCAAACTTGGGTGGATGGGTGGATTGGATGGCGATGACATTTACTGAGATGGGGAAGGCTGCTGGAGGAACAAATTCCCAGGATTCATCAAGAGTTCTTTCCCGTCGTGTTTATTCTAAGACCCCCATTTAATTTCCAAGTTGAAACACAAAGTAGAAAGTTGGATAAGTGGATCCAGAGTCCCTGAGAGAAGTGAGGCCTGGAGATTTACATTTGTGAGACACTGGCACGTCACAGTACCGGAAGCCACTGGATGCTGGACTGAACGAGGTCATCCAGGACAACGTCTGGATGTGACACTGTAACACTTAGTGGTCAAGCGGAGGAAGAGAATGCAGGAGAGACTAAGTGATGGCCAGCATGGTGGAAAAATAAGCAGGAGAGCACACAGCTGTGGAATCTGTGGTGAGAGAGTATTTCAGGAAGGAGAGCAGGAGAGGTGCTGCTGAGAGAGCCTGGAAAGTCCAGAAGAATGTGTCTGGGACTTAGAGATCCACGCTGACTTTGACCACCTTTGTAAAAGCTTTATCAAAAGAATGCCAGCACTGTTGGTGGGAGTGTAAATTAGTTCAGCCATTCCGGAAGGCAGTGTGGTGATTCCTCAAGGATCTAGAAATAGAAATTCCATTGGACCCAGCAATCCCATTACTGGGTATATATCCAAAGGATGAGAAATCATTCTCTTATAAAGACACATATACATGTATGTTTATTGTGGCACTGTTCACAATAGCGGTCTCGGAACCAACTCAAATGCCCATCAATAATAGACTGGATAAAGAAAATGTGGCACATATATGCCATGGAATACTATGCAGCCATAAAAAAGGATGAGTTCATGTCCTCTGGAGGGGCATGGATAAAGCTGGAAACCATCATTCTCAGCAAACTGACACAGGAACAGAAAACCAAACACCATATGTTTTCACTCCTAAGTGGGTGTTGAACAATGAGAACACATGGACACAGGGAGGGAAACATCACACAGTGGGGCCTGTCGGGGGGTGGGGGGCTAGGGGAGGGATAGCAGGGGGTAGGGGTAGGGGGAGGGGAGACACAGCATTAGGAGAAATACCTAATGTAGAAGATGGGGTGGGAGACTAACTTCACAGGATGCCTGTCTCCAAGTTGTAAAATTATCTCTTCTCATGAAGATGTGAGAAAGTTTACTTTTCCTTTGGGTAGAGCCAATTAGCAAACATAGACACCCTATGATCCCTCCCACCTCAGCTCTTAAAAACTTCCCCATTGTATTTTAGTGAAATAAAAAACAAAAAATCAAAATAAAGAAGCAAATCTCCTGCACTTAGCTGAAGTGGAGTCGAGCCCGACTGCATTCTGGTTTCTGTACCAGAATGAAGCAATAGCCCCGAATGAAGATCTTCCCTGCCTGTTCCACTTCGTCCAGTGCAATTTTTGCTTTGTCAAGAGGAATGATTAAGCACTGAGTCTTTGGAATCAGACTGTTTAGGACCAAATCCCATCTCTGTCTCTTCTTAAGTGCATGACCTTGGGTGAGTCAACTAATCTTTTATGTGAAAATAAAACAGGAATTAGCAATGTTATCCACGTTATAGACTCGTGTGGATTAACTGAGGGGAATCATGTGAAACACTTGGCCTTGAGGTTCACCAGGATGTCTCAGTCAGCATTCATGTGGTTGCTCTTGAGACAGGTTTGCAGGGAACAGGGGCAGACACACATTCTCTAGGTTACAATTCCTGTAACTGAAGTTGTAAATATATATTTTTTGAGATGGGGTCTTACTCCAGGCTGGAGTGCAGCAGTGCAATCTTGGCTCACTGTGACCTCTGCCTCCTAGGTTCAAGTGATTCTTCTGCCTCAGCTTCCCGAGTAGCTGGAATTACAGGCACCTGCCAGCATGCCTGGTTTATTTTTGTATTTTTAGTAAAGACAGGGTTTCACCGTGTTGACCAGACTGGTCTCGAACTCCTGACCTCAGCTGATCTGCCCGTCTCAGCCTCCCAAAGTGCAGGGATTACAGGCATGAGCCACCGTGCCTGGTCTGAGTTGTACATTTTTTATTGCCAGTTTTTGAGATATAAGAAATAACCATTTTATTCATACATAGATTTGGGTGCATTTCATGATTAGAATTCCATTTTTCTCCTTTACACGCAAATGCTGATATTCTCTTCGCTCTCTCAACGACATTGCATTTCAGATGGCACTGAAATGATCCATTTATGATTTTGGAATACAAAAAGTCCCAGGAGCAGCTGACCAAACAAACTGTATTTTAGAGTTTGGGAAGTCTGGACTCAGAATGGTTGTAACATTTAAGTCTTTAGTTGCTTATACATCCATTTAATAAACCTCAACTCCTCCATAAACTCAGCTTGCCACCCAGGAAAGAAAAGTCTCCCTATAGACCAACTGTCAGAGGAAGAGGAGGCTGCGGGCTTCTCTGCTCTCAGGTAGTCTCTGAGTTCTCCTAAAGGCAGCACATCTTCCACTGAGTCTCAGTCAGGCTTTCTGCCCAACACAAAATAACCTGAAGCACTGAGAGTGATTTTTCAACTCCTTGTGGCCACAGCTTGTACAAAAGATGGCCCCCTTTAGCCTCTAGAGAGATTTCGAAACAGGCCAGAGCCAAGCGAGTTGCGCGTGGACCTTTGCCATGAATTAAGATGATCTAACCTCTCTCAAGGAGCCACTTAGGAGCTTGACTTCTTCCCAAAGCTGTCTGAAGCAGCCTCCTAACTCTGATCTTCCTGAATGACAGCCAAGAGCAATGGCATGGTCTGTCTAGTGTCTCACTTGCTGCGTGCTAACCCTATCTTAGCCCCTGACCTGAACAGCCTGTTCGGCTTCCTGCTGTGGTGTTTGCTTGCCAGCTCCTGTCCATACCCTGGGCTGGCAGCCAGGCTCCCAGGCTGGGGGCCCAGCAGATACCTTGCTTCCTCCCAGTCCTGCCCCTGTTAACAGCTGTCAGGACTCCAAATTCCTGTATGTCTCTGCCAAAGAGGGCTTTGCCCAATCCAGCCTCGTATTATTCATGCTTAGACAATGACCATGAGCTTGTTTGCTTTCTCCACCTCCTAAGAAAAGTACGGCCCGCAGATAGCTCAGGTCCGAACACCTGGGCTGGCTGAGGCTTCGGATCACCACGTGGCTTAAGTGCTTCTGCTGGGCCATCCAGGGAGCTTGTCATATGCTAGCTACTCATTTTGGATTCAAAAATGGGAAGTTTCCTGCACTTTTTAGACAAATACCAGCAAGTGCTTTTTTCTATGTCTCTTAATTTTTAAATGTATTTGTTATTTTTTGATTAAATTAGAATCATCTTGAGATTCTTATAACTTCCAAAAGACCTGTGTTAACCCTTCTGAGATGACAGCTTCTAATTATATCTCAGATGTACAGTGAGGTGAACTGTGTCTTCTCTGTTTTTTTTTTTTTTTTAATGTTACTTTGCAAAAGGACATGTGAGCCCAGCCTTGCTAATGACACCGCCTTTGCAAAGATTGTGACAGCAAGAAAATTCCAGCATGGCTGACTCCATCGTGCTTCTAGCCTTACAGCCTGGCTGTCCTTGCTCATTCCGGGGCATGGGTCAGGCTAAACGAACCATGGGAGGTATTTGGTTTAGAGTTGAGCTTGAAAGCAAGGATGATAATGGTCTCTCCTGAAAACTGGTCCCCTCCCTGTTGGAAGATTGAAACCACCTTTGTAAAACCAATGAAAGGCCGTGAGATTAGAATTATGGACCCTGGACCAGGCACTCTCTTGAGTGCTTAGCATGGAATATCTCATTTAATACTGTGTGGTAGGAGCAGTATTCCTATTTAGCACAGAAATATTAAGCAATATGTCAGTGGTTTCTCAGTTGGCAAGAGGAAGAGGTGGTAGTCAAAGGCCATATTGTTAACCACATACCATTGTGGGAAGGCTGACCACGTGGCAGCCCTGGTCTTGTTTACTCATTACTAAGCACATAATAAAAAATGTCTAATATTGGAAGAGGTCAGGTATGGTGGCTTATGCCTGTAATCCCAGCACTTTGGGAGGCTGAGGTGGGAGGATCACTTGAGCCCAGGACTTTGAGATCAGCCTGGGCAATGTAGGGAGACCTCAACTCCACAAATAATAATAATAATAATAATAATAATAATAATAATAATAATAATTAGCCAGGCATGGTGGCATGACCCTATAGTCCCAGCTACCTGGGGGCTGAGGTGGGAAGATCCCTTGAGCCTGGGAGGTTGAGGCTGCAGTAAGCCATGATCATGCCACTGTACTCCAGCCTGGGCAACAGAACAAGACCCTATCTTAAAAAAAGAATACATAAAAATAAAAGATACTCACAGAGGGAAAATGGTGATACTGGGTCAAGAAAAAGCTTTGATATTAGAGATGAACTGAGACTAACACCCAAGAGCCTAAATTCTTACTGAATAATTTGGGGATTAGTGGCTCCAGAAATTCATAGCTGTTAAACTACGTGTTAGTTTTATTTTATTTGTTTTTTTTCTGAGACAGAGTCTTGCTCTGTTCCCCAGGCTGGAGTGTAATGACGTGATCTCGGCTCACTGTACCGCCTCCTGTGTTCAAGTAATTCTCCTGCCTCAGCCTCCTGAGTAGCTGAGATTACAGGTATGCACCATCACACCCAGCTAATTTTTGAATTTTTTAGTAGAGATGGGGTTTCAACATGTTGGCTAAGCTGGTCTTGAACTCCTGACCTTGTGATCCACCCGCCTTGGCCTCCCAAAGTTCTGGGATTACAGGAGTGAGGCACCATGCTTGGCTTTTTTTTTTTTTTTTTTTAATTTTGTAACAACCCCTCTCACTGCCCCTGGGGTAGACTTCTATTACTGAACAATATTTCACAAATTGGTCCAAATAGCTCATATCTGAGAACTATACCTTAAGCCTCCCCCTCTTTGAAGTGACAGGAAATTAGAAACTGGAACTAGAGACTTACTATTTTCCAGTCAGAAATTGCTGACTCATCACATCAGCTCCCTGTTCTGAAATTTCTCTTTCTGCGATCACCAAATAGTTTTACAATTACTAAATTTAGAAAACACAGGCTGGTGATTATCTCGATTGATGCAGAGAAGGCTTTTGACAAAATTCAACAACTCTTTATGCTAAAAACCCTCAGTAAACTAGGTATTGACGGAACGTATCTCAAAACAATAAAAGCTATTTACGACAAACCAATAGCCAATATCATAGTGAATGGGCAAAAACTGGAAGCATTCCCTTTGAAATCTGGCACTAGACAAGGATGCCCTCTCTCACCACTCCTATTCAATAGAGTACTGGAAGTTCTAGCCAGAGCAATCAGGCAAGAAAAAGAAATAAAGGGTATCCAAATTGGAAAGGAGGAAATCAAATTGTCTCTATTTGCAGATGACATGATTGTATATCTGGAAGACCCCATCATCTCAGCCCAAAATCTCCTGAAACTGATAAACAACTTCAGCAAAGTCTCAGGATACAAAATCAACGTGCAAAAATCACAAGCATTCCTATACACCAGTAATAGACTTCAAGAGAGCCAAATCAAGAACGAACTGCCATTCATAATTGCTACAAAGAGAATAAAGTACCTAGGAATACAACTAACAAGGAACGTAAAGGACCTCTTCAAGGAGAACTACAAGCCATTGCTCAACGAAATAAGAGAGGATACAAACAGATGGAGAAACATTCCATGTTCATGGTTAGGAAGAATCAACATCGTGAAAATGGCCATACTGCCCAAAGTAATTTACAGATTCAACGCTATCCCCATCAAGCTACCAATGACCTTCTTCACAGAACTGGAGAAAAACACCTTAAATTTCATATGGAACCAAAAGAGAGCCCACATAGCCAAGTCAATTCTAAGCAAAAAGAACAAAGCAGGAGGCATCACACTACCGGACTTCAAACTATACTACAAGGCTACAGTAATCAAAACAGCATGGTACTGGTACCAAAACAGAGATATAGACCAATGGAACAGAACAGAGGCCTCACAGGAAATACAACATACCCACAACCATCTGATCTTCGACAAACCTGACAAAAACAAGCAATGGGGAAAGGACTCCCTGTTTAATAAATGGTGTTGGGAAAACTGGCTAGCCATGTGCAGAAAGCAGAAATGGGACCCCTTCCTGACACCTTACACCAAAATTAACTCCAGATGGATTAAAGAATTAAACATCAGACCTAATACCATAAAAACCTTAGAGGAAAATCTAGGCAAAACCATTCAGGACATAGGTGTAGGCAAGGACTTCATGACCAAAACGCCAAAAGCAATGGCAACAAAAGCCAAAATAGACAAATGGGACCTAATCAAACTCCACAGCTTCTGCACGGCAAAAGAAACAGTCAGTAGAGTGAATCGGCAACCAACAGAATGGGAAAAAATTTTTGCAGTCTACCCATCTGACAAGGGGCTGATATCCAGAATTTACAAAGAACTAAAGCAGATCTACAAGAAAAAAACAAACAAGCCCATTCAAAAACGGGTGAAGGATATGAACAGATACTTTACAAAAGAAGACATACAGGAGGCCAACAAACAAATGAAAAAATGCTCATCATCACTGGTCATCAGAGAAATGCAAATCAAAACCACATTGAGATACCATCTCACACCAGTTAGAAGGGCGATCATTAAAAAATCGGGAAACAACAGATGCTGGAGAGGATGTGGAGAAATAGGAACACTTTTACACTGTTGGTGGGAATGTAAATTAATTCAACCATTGTGGAAGACAGTGTGGCGATTCCTCAAGGACCTAAAAATAGAAATCCCATTTGACCCAGCAATCCCATTACTGGGTATATATCCAAAGGATTATAAGTCATTCTACTACAAGGACACGTGCACACGAATGTTCATTGCAGCACTGTTTACAATAGCAAAGACCTGGAACCAACCCAAATGCCCAACGATGATAGACTGGATAGGGAAAATGTGGTACATATACACCATGGAATATTATGCAGCCATCAAAAACGATGAGTTCACGTCCTTTGTAGGGACATGGATGAACCTGGAAACCATCATTCTCAGCAAACTGACACAAGAGCAGAAAATCAAACACTGTATATTCTCGCTCATAGGCGGGTGTTGAACAATGAGAACACATGGACACAGGGAGGGGAGCACTACACACTGGGGTCCGTTGGGGGGAAATGGGGGAGGGGTGGGGGGTGGGGAGGTGGGAAGAGATAGCATGGGGAGAAATGACAGATACAGGTGAGGGGACGGAAGGCAGCAAAGCACACTGCCCTGTGTGTACCTATGCAACAATCTTGCATTTTCATCACATGTACCCCAAAACCTAAAATGCAATAAAAAAAAAAAAGGAAAACACAGGCTGGGCATAGTGGCTCACACCTGTAATCTCAGCACTCTGGAAGGCTGAGGCAAGCAGATCACCTGAGGTCAGGAGTTTGAGATCAGCCTGGCCAACATGGTGAAACCCCTTCTCTACTAAAAATACAAAAGTTAGCTGGGCGTGGTGGTGGGCACCTGTAATCCCAGCTACTCAGGAGCCTGAGGCAGGAGAATCACCTGAACCAGGGAGGTAGAGGTTGCAGTGAGTCATGAGTTGAGATCATGCCATTGCACTCCAGCCTGGGCCACAGAGTGAGACTCTGTCTCAACACACACACACACACACACACACACACTCTTCCAGCCTTATTTTACTCATGGTGCTTAATACTATTTGCCATGATCTTTTAAATAAAATCCTCCCCTCCTGTGATGTTACCTTTCCTAATTTCCCTTCCCTCATTCTTTCTATTCTTCTTCATTCTTCCTGGTATATTCTTTTCCTGTCTATCACTTAAATTTCATGGTTCTGTAGAATTCTGATCTCAGGTCTCTGCTCATGTTTTAATGTTATTCTTGGGTCACTTTCTTTAAGTGAATTGACGTTCCTTCCAAAATCATAATAAATACTCTTTCATCTCTTCATTTTACAACCTTACCAAGTCTTCAGAATTCCCGCACACACTCACAGTTAGCCAACAGAAAGGGATAAAACTGAAATTGAACTTCTATATCCAGGGGCAAGGTAAAAAAAGAAAAACAAAAATGAGAAACTGAGTCAAGTAGGGTCACTTGTTATGATGAAAACCAAACAGAATTTACCCAGTATATTTGGAATTAGCAGTATTTAGGAAGAATCTTGTCCTAGGTAATCTGGGCAACAGATGCTGATGAAGTGAAATTTGTTCACTGTGTTCAGTAGGGATCAATGGACCTGATATTTAGCTAATTAAAAAATAACATGTAATTTTGTGATCTATAACTTGAGGGAAGGATTTGGAAAGGGCTGTTTTCCAGTCGTAATTAGGAAATACTTTATTTCTAAATCGATGATTCTTTCATAGCCCTAGCTGATGTGGCTGTTAAAAGTCATTCTCACTTTCAAAGCTCATTGATTCACACTTTTGCTTTGTAGTTTGCCAACATCACACAAAATGAATGGAGATCTAATTTTACCTTTCTTTAATGGCATTCTACTGCTCTTCAAGCATCCCAACACAACTATGAAAGACACCATGGGGACTCTGCCCCTTGCTAAAATTAACTGCCTCTCAGTGAGGCTCTAACGTAGGGTGGAGCTCAAGTGGCAGATGTTATGAATATGAACAGCCACCAGGTCACATTCTTGTCTTGCTTCCTCTGAGGCTTCCACAGTTGACTGCATTGATCAATTGTTTCCAGAAGCCTAGAGAGGGGTCTAAGATGATACATCCACAAAGTCCTTCAAACTCACTTCTTTTTTTCATTCAGCAGAGGAAAAGTTGCTAATTTCCTAACCTATGAATATTCTCAAAATCAAAATTTAAAATTCAACTAGCCGTGGGAAACAGGTATGAATTTGAAGTTATTTTAGGTTCATCTGAAATATGTCAATAGCAAAAAGATTGGTGAAAAAGATTAGACTGGGTGGCCGGATCCACTTTTTGCATAGGTAGTTTCACTTTTTCCTCTGTTGAAATTTCTTCTTTGTACTGATCTTTCTTCCTGTGTCAGGAAAAGCCTAAATCTTTCTCTGCCTAGAACCTTGAGAATCGGCAAGAGAGGAATGGTTTCAAATCTATCGTTTCAAAAAAATCTGATTAGAGAGCTCATTCCCTCCCTCCCTCCCTCCCTCCCTCCCTCCCTCCCTCCCTTCCTCCCTCCCTCCCTTCCTCCCTTCCTCCCTCTCTCCTTTCTTCCTCCCTTTCCCTTTCCTTTCCTCCTTCCACACAGTTACAAGTGCCCTAAATGATCAAATATCTTTATACACTTTTTAAACCATAAACCTAAAGTTGCAGATATCAGAGAGACCTGCGACATATCTCAGCCTGCACTCTGATTTTATAGCTGAGGACAGTGAGCTCCCAGGAGGGGAAGTGGAATGAGATCTAGGTCTCCTGCACCTTCTCCCTTGTTCCATTCTGGCTTAAAGGAGACTACAAGAGGCCAACATGCTTACTTTTGGAAGGATCGCTATTAAAACTTTGCATAGGCTGATTTTTATTTTTTTGTATTGGGTAGGCTCTTAAAAATCAACAGAGGGAAGTCACGGTTGCCTTTCCAGTACTTACCAACAAATAACTGGCTGTAGAGTTCCAGGCGGGTGTGGCCTTCTGTCGGGGCCTTGCGGATCTGCTGGGGCAGCCGGTCCACCTGCAGGCTGGCTTGCTTGACGTTCCGCTCTGCAGTGACCCGGTGCCACTGGTCATCGTTGAGAGGTGTCGGTGACCTCACTACAATCTCGACTGGCCCATTTCCCACATCAAACGAAAAGGACACTTCTGTGGCAGCTGGAGGAACAGAAAGCATGAAAGACATGAGTATTTTTCTCCCACAGACCACATAGCAGTAAATTCTAGAAGACAACCAAAGAAGGAAGAGGACAACTCATGTAAGCCTGTTACTTCCTACAAAGGTTCATGGCAAAATCAGTGGAGGAAGGATAAAACGTCAATCATTAACCATTAATAACCAAGGGGAGGAAAATAAATGTGTATTGGGGCCTATGTGCCAGGTATACATTTATTTCCTTAATCTTAGAAACCTTCCAAGATGTGACCGTCATTGACCTTCTCCAGATAAGGAAACTGAAGTCTGGAGAAGTTAGCATATGTTGAGTGTCTTAGATTAGGTAAGTTAGTGGAGTCAGGAACTGAACCAAGGTTTGTCAGCTTTCAGAGCTTGAGATCTTTTAATTCCACATACAATTTACCTTTTCAGTAGCTCCTTGGGAAGTGATTCATAGTCACCTGGAGATCTCTTGAAATGTGTCTAGAGATTTTGACTCAGTTGGCCCAGAGTTGGCACTAGTATTTTTTTGAAACTCCCCAGGAAATGTTAATATGTAGCCACTTCTTTGGGGGACTTTGTGGAACTGTAATTTCATTGATCTTTATACTCTACTGAAAGTTAGGGAACTTTGAATTGTTGATGCAATGAAGGTGACCTACAGTTTTCAACCACCTGTGGCTACCCAAAAAGTAACAGAGTATTTCTGAAGAGTAATCATTGTCATACATCATCTGTTGCGAACCTTGGTTATTGCCCATCTGGGATGTGGCCTCCTTCTGGTAACCTACCCTCTAGCACTGACCACAAATTATTCCTTTTTCTAAGAAGTCACCTCCAAATCAACCTCTCCTGCAATAAGCCACCTCTCAACAATTGGCAAATGGATTGGTTACTTTATTAACTTTAGCTATAGGTAGCTTTCTTATTTCACATTTTATGTTTCATGTCAAGTTCCTCAGTGATCACCTAGTAGTTTATAAACAAGCTTGTAAAATGTATATTTTTTGCTTGTGATTGACAGCAGAGGCAGCTTCATGCTGAAGCAGCATAAACATCTTCAGCTCCCTTAAGCTGGGTGAATTCTTTTCAACATTAAAGATGTGGCACACCAGTGAATTTCCTAACTTTGCTTATAAAGATACTCAGCCCCTCTATCCATCAATAAGCCTTCCACCTAATCTCTAAGCAGTTTAATTAAATATCTGTCATTTTTTCCTGGGCTAATGGAAAATTCAGCTTCCTTCGGCGGGTACCAGTTTGAGACAGTGTCACAAACAATCAAACTTCTAATTTAAAAACGACGGTGGGCCAGATTCTCTCAGGACCTAGACTGCTCCCTGCCTCCGTGTTGGGCTCCTTGGAAAGCTGCATTAACTTTATTGAGCTATAGGGACCTTAGACACAGAGCTCAATTTAATCAACCTAATTGTACCAAGGAATTTTGATCCTTTATGTCATTAGTGAGAGAACTTTCATTTTAACACCTGTGGTGATTAGACATGCAGTTCAGTAAAATATCTCATCTAAATTAGAAGCCCCTGCCTCCAGGGGTCATTGAGAATGGATTTAACTTGCAGGCCAGTGACCTCCATCAAGGTTTCCATGGAAGTATGATCGGAATGCAGGAAGACGATAATATGACCCACAAGCTGCGTGATCCTTCTCTGTAGTTCTGATGCAGCAGATGAGTGAAAAGTAGCCTTGGTTTCAGATTAAATCTGTTCTGTTCTCATAGCACTGTATTTTAGCAGAAGCATTTTTTAAATGTAAGTTGTCAGAACAACAAGAGAAGGAGGGTTCCTGGGCTAAGTAGGAAAGATTGTTTCATTTTAAAGGCATCAACTGCCATCAAGGAAATAGAATTTAGGGATAAATTGAGTTTAACCCTAAGGTTTGACTCGTAGGGATAAATGCTGCTCTCACTTCCTCTGCTATTCTCCTATTGCTATGATGAAATCATGTCCAGGTCTTCAAATTGTCACTATTTGGAGAAACTCTGAGTGCCAGCAGTTGCTAGAAAATATCCATACTTTTCTCTTTGCTTATCCCAATAGATCCCCTATTTCTTCACCGTCATCTTAACACCAGTACTTTATTCTAGAGAAGGGAAGAAAGTTGCCAAGACCATGCCATAGCTCAGAGCCTCTCACCCTCACAGGATGCAGTAAGAAGGACTCAAGGCCAAAGGCCCCAAGAGAAACTTCCTTCCTCAAGGGTCTCCATTCAGGCTCTGCTGGAGAAATATTTACGAAGTTAGCACCTTCCATGCCCCTTCTGTTGCTTCCTCGGGAAGGGTCTCTAAGACCCAGCGTGAGAGCCAAGAAAAGGCCTCCTTTTTCTCAGCTACTCAATGTCAGCTTCCCTGACATTGCTGTGAGAAGCATTTGAGAAATCCCATCCCCCGGTCAGACAGCCAGTGTGTTTTAAAAGCTTCTAAGTTCCGTTTGTGGCTGATTGCTCTTGGTCTTCTGGGTGAGAGCAACTGACATTTTAAAAGAGATAATTATAGAGAGAGTCAGTGAACGAATAAAAGGGAGACAGCATAAAAGACACTCGAGCCAATGACACCGTCCTCGCTTAATGTGCGTCTCCAGTTGGAGTCTGAAGTATTGCCCTATTTCTGCCTGCGGAAAAGGAATTTCTTATATGCCATACAAATTCTCATTTCCAGAAACAAGTATTTGAGAACTGGATGCATATAGCCTAGCTCATTGGAAAGAACAGTGTGCCAAACATGAATGGTTGCCTTGCCATGAGTGTCAAGAACTGGGAAAGGTCTGAGACTTTACCCCACTTGCAGGCTAACAATTTAGCTATGGTTTGATGATGCTGGCAGAACCATAGTTTAACATGGCCATAGTTCAATGATGCTGGCAGAAGACATGAAACTCCTGGGTCAGAGACAAAGGACTTCTTTACTCACAAAAGAGCAGGTAGCCTGCGCTTCCGGTTCACACTGCTTTTCCTTGTGGGGGAATGCAGGGCATCCCAGATGGATGCTGTACATGCAGTAACTTTGCTTCACAGCTTAGGGACCCTGGACTTAGGAAACCCCAATCTTTTAAAATAGCTACTAGAAAACTTGCTCAATTTCTGCCCCGGAGAGAAACATATTTATTACTCTGGCCATGAAATAAATCTACTCTCTGTCCCAGAGGAAGACACTATCTATGTCTTCCAAGGCTGTTAGCTATACACACATCTTTAAAGAAGGTATGAACAAAGCTGTCAATGCTTCTTACTCGGAAGACAGGGAAAAGTGGGAGAGACTCTTGGAGATTTTCCTTCCAATAATTAGTCACTCTCCCTTTTTCCTTTGTGAGCTAGCCTGATTTTACCCTGGAATCTCCCTGTTTTCAGAGCCTTGTGCTTTGTTAAGGACAGCCCTACCCCAGGCCCACAGGGTGGATCTGGATTTAACAGAGGGAAAGATGACAATTCCAGGCTCCTTGCCAGCTACGCACTTCGGGTGGGACACATCATTCCCTTCTAGCCAATGGGACATCAGTTGAGTCTTTTGGTGAGAGACATGGAGTCTTTTGGTAAGGAAAAGAGTCCCTTTTCTGCCCATTAATATTAGGTGGGAAGTTGAGATTCTCAATGTTGCTGGAGCTGTCTCACAAGTATCAGAGATACAGAGGACAGAGAGAACAGGGGATGAGCCTGGGTCATTGCTGACATTGTTCAACTTAAACAATTTTTTTAGTTTTATTTTTTGAGACAGGGTCTTGCTCTGTCATGCGGGCTGGAGTGCAGCAGTGTGATCACAGTTGACTGCAAACTTGACCTCCTGGGCTCAGATGATTCTCCACCTCAGCCTCCCAAGTAGCTGAGACTACAGGAGCAAACTGCCATGTCCAGCTAATTTTTGTGTTTTTTTTTTTTTTTTTTTTTTTTTTTTTTGCAGAGATGGGGTTTTGACATGTTGCCAAGGCTCATCTTGAACTCGTGGACTCAAGCTATCCATCTACCTCAGACTCCCAATGTGCTGGGATTACAGGCATGAGCCCCCACACCTGGTCTATTTAACTTTTAAATTAATTTGAAGCCATCTAACTTAGGATTTCTTACATAAGATACGCTTTTATGTTATTGTTCAAGCCATTTTTATTGTAGCTGAAAGCAACTTAACTGATATAGAGCCTTAGCTGTTCAGTCTTTTTACTTTTCACTCTTAAGGCCTCAGTTTGATGTCCAAAGTGAGGATTATACCCATAGCTTCCCAAACGTTTCTGTGTTCAAAATGTGTTTAAAACCACTGAGCTAGATTTCCTCTATGGTTCTTTCAAATTGCAGCATTCTATAATTTTTCAAGAGACTCTAAGAGAAATAAAATGAAATACAGCTAGTCTTAATGGTAATTTTAGATACTGAATCATTACAGAAAGAAAAGAAAAATACTCAAAGAGAAATACACAAGGTGGCATATTGACATCGGAAAAGAATATAGGTGGAAGAAATTACTATTGAATAAAGCAGGCCCATGACTTCATCTGAATGGCTTAAAGCAATGAATGGGACAAAACCATGGAGAGCTCCCGGCATGTTCACGCTCCCCCTTCAAGTGTAATTCCAGTAGGTGGCACTATTTGCTCTCATTCTAACTCAAATCACTCCAGGCTTCACATATTGAGCGATAAATTTAACAACTGACCAATAACAGGTTTTTTGGCTCTGAGTTTTCTCAGCTGGTGAAGGAGCATTTAGACATTCGACCCACAGTTTCAGCTGAAGTAGCAGAAAAAATTTGGCTATTCAATACAGAACAGGCTAAGAGATAGAAGGACAGTGATACATTGTGAGCATGATGGGCAGACCAGCTAACACTGTTTCGTTTAGATGATGATTTATTTCTTCCATTCTTAAATAAGGTTAGAGAAGTAGCAGCTTCTCAGGGGATCTTCTGTACAATAAATCTCATTTGACTCATACAACAAAACTGGTAATTGGTAGAACAGATATATTTCAGCCTCACTCTATGGTGAGCAGTGTTATGAATATATTTTCTTGTTTCCTATAATTTTTTTTCTGAACGAAGGCCTAACTGTACATCAGAAGACAAAAGGATTTATTTAACATGAAAGGGTCATGAGAAGAGGCGGGCAGGCTGAAAATAAGGTCATTGGCTGGGTGTGGTGGCTCATGCCTGTAATCCCAGCACTTTGGGAAGCCGAGGCAGGTGGATCACGAGGTCAGGAGATCGAGACCATCCTGGCCAACATGGTGAAACCCCATCTCTGCTAAAAATACAAAAAAAATAGCTGGGAATGGTGGTGCGTGCCTGCAGTCCCAGCTACTTGGGAGGCCGAGGCAGAGAATTGCATGAACCCAAGAGGCAGAGATTGCGGTGAGCAGAGGAGCTGAGATTGCTCCATTGCACTCCAGCCTGGTGACAGAGCAAGACTTGTCTCAAGAAAAAAAGTTACCATGAGAGGTGAGAAAGAGAGAGAAAGAAAGAAGTAAAGAGTTCATCTGTGTTCCTAATTCAAGGCCAACTGCTGCACCTGTACATGAGATGCCATCCTTCCTACTGACTCAAGGTCACCACTCTGAAAATTCTCCCCTCTCTGCTACTGGGTTGTTACACAGACACACACACACACACACACACACACACACACACACACTCACGTTGACATATCTCTACTCTTCACAAACACCGGCACTATAAAACCCTTCTTTTGACCTTATCTATCCCAAAAGTTACCATTTCATTTCTATGTACCTGTTTGCTTCCAAATTCCTTGAAAGAGATTTCTGTATCCCCAAGCCCCGTATCTATTTCTACTCCTCCTCTGTACCCCCCATATCTATTTCTACTCCTCTTAGTCTTCCTCTAATTCAACCACACAGGACTTTCTCCTTCACAACAGTTGAAACTACTCCTCCCTCAGGGCCTTAGAATTTGCTCTTCCCTTCACCTAAATAACTCTGTGGCTGAGCCTTAACTTCTCTGCTCATCATATTAGAAACTTCATTCCTAAACATTCTATGTTAAATAACAAACTCCACTCTCAGCTGCCCTTTTCCCTTTATCCTGATCTTTAAGAAATCTGCATAGCATCTATCCCTATCTGGAATAATATACTTGTGGTCCTGGCCTCATTAAGGCTGAGGCATTTTCTGTTTTGTTCATTGTTCCATCCTCAGCACCAAGGACATTGCCTGCCACACAGTTGGTACCAATTTGTGAATGAATGAAAGAATGAATAGAAACACGCCTGCCTAGGAGGGCAACAGTGATCATATAGATACTCTGAAAAGAGAAATCCACTAATTTTCTCAAAGTCAGCTGAATTAGGTGGAGCCATCTTGTATTCCACAAGCATCTTTCCCAAGAGCACAAAGTAACTCAATGTATATTTTCTCAGTCTAAGAGCATGCTACATTCCTAATGTCTGTTTAGAAGAAATGTAGCTAAGTGCTATTTTCAAACATATTATGTTTGAGGAATGATGACTTGTCCAAGATAAACTCAGCAGTGGAAGAAGCAGCAGCATTTTCTCCCTTTGCTATATCACATGCTATTTTCACTCTACTTTTAGGAATAAGGACTTTGGATCTTCATTACATTTCTTAAGTTTTGGCCTACATAAAAAAACTGCTAAAGGAAAATGCTTAAAATGCATATTCCAATGCTATTCTTTCAGAAAATCCGATTCAGTAGGTTTGGAGTGGTGCTTTGGAGTCTGCATTTTGCTAATGCCAGGTGATTCTGATGCAACTGATCCTGGAATCTTACTTTAAGAAACACTAGGATTGCAAGGTTTCCTCTTATTAGTAAGTCCTAGGAATCTTTGCTTTCTTATCCTCAACAGGAAGATTTTCAAAACTGTTTAATAAAGAATTTAGCCTTGCCCTCAAGAGGTCTGGCCTTTGCCCTTGGCTTTGGGAAGGTAATATCTAAGCCCTCGGGATATCCTGCCTGGTAAGCATGTCTTCATTTGCCTGGGAGCCTTGGGTTATACCAGATAGTCTAACACTGTGTTTTAGGGTGGGGCCACACCAGATGGCATTTAAGATGGGGCCTGACCATGCCAGATAGACCAATGATGTGATGAAGGGTGGGGGCCTTTGGCTTATATTCTCCAGAAAGCCTCAGAAGGCTTTCTGAGGGGCTGGAAACTGAGGTCAGCCATGTGGACAATCAATTATTCCTATTTAATGGAGCCTCAGTAAAGACTCTGAACATGGAGGCTCAGGGAAGCTTTCCTTGTTGGCAATACCCCATGCAAATCGTTACACACCCATTCCAGGAAAGAAACGTGCTCCTGACTCTATAGAAGGAGGTTGCCTGCAAACTCAGCATCCGGTACTCTTCCTAGACTCTGCTGTCTGTGCTTCTATCCCCGACTGATTTTCATCTGCACTCTATCTGTAATGCAGCATGAGTACCACAGCCTTCAGTGAATTCTGTGAGTCCTTCTACAGAACTATCAAACCTGGGAGTGGTTTGGGGAACCCCTTTGCAATTGTGTCAGAAGCATGTGCAGTCTTATGGGGACTGTGGTCTCTCTAAATTTGCAGTTGGTTTTAACTCCACAAAAATAGAAACAATCACTTCAACTTAGAAGTATGTGATTGAATCCAATAATGTTAACACCTAAAGGCTTCATTGAATAGACTTTGACCTCTGAGCCCACCTCACTGCTTAGCCAGGAAACTGAGGCTGTGCGACATTAAAATCCAGCAATGACTAGATAGAGAGCTTATGTTTTCCTAACTGCTATATTGCCTTTCATATTAGGAAGGAAATAAAAAAAATAATCTGTTTTTCTTTTAGTATAGTTTTAGTTTCTGAATGTAGAGTTTTTAGAGTCATATATGCATATTCACACCAGAAAACTTGGTGTTAAACACATCTGAAAATGAACATTGGCAAGAAAAATTTATTTGAAGTCTTTTGGAAATTCTTCAAGGAAATGCCTGGAGCTTAGGAATCAATGTTACGAACTCATTTTAAAATATCTGGTATCTTGATAACCTCTTGAGTGTAAGAAGTATTTCTCTTTATGTATTTTGGCCTTTAAGCTTTTTAGTATGGTTAAAAAATAACTTCACAAACAAAGGCCTCCACAGAGAAAAGCGAGCAAAAGGGAGATACTACTGGCCATGCAAAACCAGAAAGCTGTCTTTAAAATGCAAAGCCTTCCTAGTTTTAGTTTTTTCTATGCATTTAACCACCTCTTGAGAATAACTCCTTGAATATTAATAGACCTATATGATTTAAAAAGAAAGAAGGCAAAAATAGTTCCAAAATGATATGTGGCTGGCAACAATACCCTGTACTCCACGTAGGACTTGCAGTTGGGTTTTAAATACCCTCTTGTTTGGAATGAGCAGAGCTGTACATTGGGCAGATAGTGCCCAGTTTGGAAGAATCGATGATGGTCCCAGATGGTGACTCTGGGGATAGAGTGTTGTAATAAAAGGAAACATAAAAGCTGCTTTGGAGAAACCCTGAAACTCGTGCCTAAGGATCCCCTAAGATGGAGAAGAGAGCAGATTGAGGAGGAGATGGATTTCAAAGAAGTGTTTCTTCTAACCATATTCAGGTTGTGCAGCAAAATGAGAAAACTCATTTAAAGAAATCTGCTTTGGTAGAAGACTAGGGGTGATTTATTAAGTTGGTTGCAGGTGATGTCAGAGAGTAGGTTCATTAAAATACATGGCTTTGGAGAGTTCTAGAAGAAAGTAGAATTTGATGTCTAAAGGAGATAATACAACAGCAGGCCAAAACAACGTGAATCGGGGGAAAGCTGACAAGTGTCAGATCGGACCAGGCTGAAACTTACAAGGAGACAACATACAGGTCAGTCAGTTAATTTTGCCTTCTAAATGACTGTGCTATGGACGGCTATAGCACTGATAATGAGGAAACGCCGAAAAGGAAATCTGAGGATGGAAGGCTATGGCTTTGGAAGGAGCATGCTTGCTATTGAGAGCTCCAGCGAAGTCTATTAGAAGGAAAGCACCAAAGGGATGCTGTTTTCTGGTTGCTGTGGACGGAGTCTTGACTCTGCCTGTAGGTTATATTACAGGTACTGTTTTTCTCTCTCTGTTTTGCCACAAATTGTTTTCCTTTCCATCAAATCCTTTCAACGTCACCTTGATATGACTTCAGAGAAGATCTCTCCAATAAAAATTAAAAAGTGCCACATGAGGACATACAGACTACATGCTATAGGCTCAGAGTATAAGAAGAGATTGACTCTGTTTTCCATTATAACACCAGATTCTCTTCAACTATAGTGCCTTTACATTATTGGACAAATAGTGGAAAAAAAGTAAAATTATGCTGCAGATCAACAGAGGCTTTAAGTAGGAATAGAGAGACATTTGAGAGGAAAGGAGAACCACTTTCTTTCTTCTTCTTCTTCTTTTTTTTTTTTGAGACAGACTTTTGCTCTGTTGCCTAGGTTGGAGTGCAATGGTGTGATCTCAGCTCACTGTAACTGCCACCTCCCAGGTTCAAGCAATTTTCCTGTCTCAACCTCCTGAGTAGCTGGGACCACAGGTGTGTGCCACCACACTTGGACAATTACTTTGCAGTTTTAGTAGAGACAGGGTTTTGCCATGTTGGCCAGACTGGTCTCGAACTCCTGACCTCATTTGATCCACTCACCTTGGCCTCCCAAAGTGCTGGGATTACAGGTGTGAACCACTGTGCCCAACCGAATCACTTTCCTTCTATATAGAAAGCTTTGTTGAAGTGTGAAAGACTTCTATAAAAGTGCCTTTGCTTTAGAATAGTCACAAGAGATGCATAACCAATTTAACTTATTTTATTAGTTTTTCTGAAGCTATGATGAATTTGTTATCACCTACTTAGTAATGAATATTAGAAATGAGGACCCTAACGGTTGAATATTAAAAAAATACAGGATCTCAGAGTCTCAGGTTTGAAAGTATCCTAGGATAAGTGCTCCTTTAAAGTTGTAGAAGAGTTAGCAAACTCTTGAGTTAATGTTTCCATCTATGAAAAATGACAGAAATCACTTCACAGAATCTCTTATGGTTGTGTCAGCCAACTTCTACTTAAGCAAAGCATTCCTCTGGAAATGAATATTGTAAAACAATGATAATTTTTCAAGGAGTACTCTTCCCTTGTTTTGGATAACAGCTGAAAATATAACTTTCTTTTATAGATTACATAAATAAATGTTTTGCCTCCCTAAGGACTGCACATATAAAACATGTGAGAACCCTTTTAGGACTCGTTTATAAATGTTCAAACAAGTACATTTACTTTTTTCTTGATTTAGTGAACTAATGGAACACAGTTTTTCTACAGAGTAGCTCCATGGAGAGGACAGTTGCAGGTGGGGTTAAGCTCGTCTCCAGCCTCTGTCTCGGGATGGTTTGACACAGGCTCAGTAAGGTGAATGAATGGGAACAGCTTTGGGGATAGAGTCATCAGTTAGCAGTACTGTCCAGCTGTACTAGTCCATTTTGCATTGCTATAAAGAAATACTTGAGGCTGGGTAATTTATAAAGAAAAGAGGTTTATTTGGCTCATGGTTCTGCAGGGTATATGAGAAGCATAGTGCTGGCATCTACTTCTAGTGAGGGCCTCAGAAGCTTACGCTCATGGTGGAAGGTGAAGGAGCAGCAGACACATCACATGGCAAGAGAGGAAGTGAAAGAGACAGGAGGAGGTGCCAAGCTCTTTAAAACAATCAGATCTCACATGAACTCATTACCATGGGAAGGGCACCAAGCCATTCATGAGGGATCTGCTCCCATGACCCAAACACTGTCCACTAGGTCTGACCTCCAACATTGGGAGTCATATTTCAACATGAAATTTGGAGGGACAAACGTCCAAACTACTGTATGACCTGCTGAGCACATTCTTGCCTGGACTTCCCAATGTGGGCTTCCTTCCTTCCTCCCTCCTTCCTTCCTTCCTTCCTTCCTTCCTTCCTTCCTTCCTTCTTCCCCTCCTTCCCCTGCTCCTTTTTTTTTTTGATAGAGTCTCACTTTGTCACCCAGGCTGGAGTGCAGTGGCATGATCTCGGCTCACTGTAACCTCCGCCTCCTGGGTTCCAATGATTCTCCTGCCTCAGCCTCCTGAGTAGCTGGGATTTTAGGCACCTGCCACCAAGCCCAGCTAATGTTTGTATTTTTAGTAGAGACAGGGTTTCACCATGTTGACCAGGCTAGTCCTGACCTCAGGTGATCCACCTGTCTCAGCCTCCCAAAATGCTGGGATTACAGGCATGAGCCACCACATCCAGACTGTCTTCCACTTTCATCATTTGAGCCTGCCCTGCAGCTTGAGGCTGTGGTATGTAAGTATGTATTAAAAATCAACCGAATGCCACATACTTAAAACATATAGTATGCTATCATATATTATGATTAAGAATGAGTAACAAGAAGCCAGTGGTTTGGAATGTGTGGAAATTTATCTTTTAAAAAGTTAAGCCCAACAACAAGGGATTGTTGGTTAAATGGAATACTTGGCAGTTGAGGCACTGTATTTCACAACCTTTCAAAATCTGTGCTCCCATTTGTTGACATAGTAATCTAATTATGCCCCATGTAGGAGGCCAATGGTAATATAACAAACCTCGGAAGATCTCAGATAAACATCCTACCAGCCAATAGGAAATTTCTATGCCTTATATTCTGTAGGTTACGTTACAAAAACAAACAAACAAACAAACAAAAAAACAGCTATTTGGGGGTTTTCTTGCTAAATATAAAATTATAATTTTTCAAACTACACATGCCCTCTTGGAGATTCTGACATCTTCCTTGTTCTCAGTTGAAAAAAAGATTGCTCTGGAGTCTTAAGAAAAATGACATGAAAATGTGTTCTTAAAATATTGTTACATGGAAAAAGTAGGTTACAAAACAATATGCACCACAGGATCTCATTTTTGTAAAAAAAAATGTATATCTAAATGCACAGAAAAATGTTTAGAAATATAGACACCAAAATAATAATTTAAATATACTGCAATATGGGATTAGAGCTGAATTTTTTTTTGTCTTTTTGCTGCTCTGAATTTTTAAATCATTCAACAATAAACAATACTTGTATAATTTGAAAGTTACAACCTGATAATTTCCACTTTATTTGGCAAAGACTGGTGACTTTATAAGCAACTCTATTCTGTAACTTTAACAACTATTTAATAAGAGAGATAGGTTTATCAAAATGCAGAGAATGAGATTTTAAATACAGAAAATTAGATGGGATTTAAAACTAGATTGAAATATCCCTCCTTATTTCTCCCCTGTTTTTAGAAACTTGAGAAGATTTTTTTTTTAAAGAGAGTGGTCAACCTTTACCATAAAATAATATTTAACAAGATATAAGTTATTTTTTCTTGTTAAAAATGGCTAAAAACAAGGACATGCTATTTTTCAAAGTAAAATTCTCACAGGTCTGAAGCGCCAGCATGTTCTGATGTTTAAACTAATGTATACAGGAATCGGAATGCTGGATGAGCATAATTCAGTGTTATAATTACACTTGACAGATATACACTGCTTCTATTATTCATTGGCTCTGGTTGCACTTACCCAGAAAGACCCCGTAGAATACTAAATATCAACCACTCTTCATAAAAAGTCATTTGGCATTCGTGTCAGTTCTCATCAGAGGAATCAAATTCAGAGATGCAGAAAACCAAATTTGATCATTTTAACACCATCCACAAAGGCAAAGAAAATGAGTAATTTCCGACATGGCCTGAGGTCTAGCCAGCTTTCATTTGTCAAATTCTTAACAGATAGGCAGTGGGTCATTTCTCTAGAGAAAGACATCTTTGAAGTGGTCCTTAGGCTTCAGCTTTGTTACTTAAAATTGCTTCCATGTTGCATGGTTTTCCTCCTCTCCCTGCGTTTGCCTGTGCTGTTTTCTCTCCAGAAAAATGCCCTTATCTTATTTTTGCCTGTCATCCTTCAAGGCAAATCACATGTGGCATCTCCTGGAAACCTACCTGGTGTCTTTAGATCAAAGTTTACTCCTTTCTTGTGCCATAGTACCTGTGAGAGAGACCACTAACTGTTTATGGAAGGTTTCTTTCCCCTTTTCATCATTACCCCTGCAAAGCTGCTATCCAGCCAGTAGCTGCCTTCCCGGTCCCTTTGCATCCAGGTGGAGACACCTGACTAGCTCTTACCAAGGGAGGAAGGCAGAGGAATATCTTCACTCTGGTTCAGTGTGGTCAAGAAGAGAGAATGTTTTTCTATCCTCCCTTTCTCTCTTTGCCAACTAGACTTCCCCAGCTCTGGAAGATGGTGGAATCACAGAGAAAAGGAGGCTGAACCTCCGAATCACTGTATGGAAGGTCTTCATGGACCAGAGCATAGCTTGCATATTATGATCACTACTATTTGAGACATGATTTTAATTTTAGCATTTGATAGCTTATAGAAACCTAGCACTTGTTTTACTTACAGTTGTCTTTGGCCTTTTGAGACATCCTTTGGTCCTAAGCTTTTTCAAGTAATCTGTCTCAGTTCCTCACTATATTTAAATGAAGCTCTACTCCCTGATTTATTGTATCTTAAAAAAAAAAAAAAAGAAAAACCAGCTTTGAATTAATTGGTCCCAAGTGTCATCCTTAGTTGAATCAATTCTCCAGTGTTAGCAACACACACTGACTGTTAACTCTTTTCCTGAAGCATTTGTTTTTATAAAAATATCAAGCCTATGGAGATACTGTCAGCTCCTAGAATGGCAGACAGAAAGTCTCTAATGCTATAATTTAAACCTTTCGTATATATTTCTGCTTTTCTCATAAATCCATGTGTTCATTATTGAGCAATAATAGCATAGTCTTTCTTCTATCTGTCTCAGAATGTGTGAATTCAAGCTTCTTTGCTTTCTTCTCTTAGAGGGCCTGTTGTCTTACAGATGGTCATAGGCAGGCCAATTCTAGTTGTTGGTCTTTTTGATACTTTAATATGCCATCTTTTAGAAGGGAAAGATTTCACGAACTACCACATACGGGAAATAATATAGAAAACATATTTGAATTCGAGAACATGAGACAGAAGAAAAATTCCATCAGAAAATTTTAATGGGACTTCAGCATGTCTTTGGAGTAACAATAAACTACTCCATTCAGACAAATACTTTGTGAAGATGCTGACTAATAAGGATGGCTGCTACTTTCTGTGCAATGCACCTAATTGTCTTGTAAAAATTTTGGTATTTATAAGGAAATCAATCTTTCGCATTTATGTTTTATATTTTAAATCAAGATATGAAAATAATAAACAAATATTTTATGTGGACAGGATTTCAATGAAGGGGAAACAATTCCAGAACAGGCAGAGACAGTCAGTCTTAGGAAATGGTAGTGGTGTCCAGGAAATATCAGTAGCTGGACATGGCTGAAGCTCGGGCACATGGTGTTGGTGGGTGAGAGGCAAAGCTTATATGGAGTGGGGAAAAAACTTAAAAAATTAAGTTAAGCCTTAAATCACTTATCAAACTTTGATTTGTCCTTTGTCTTATAAGGCATAGGGGGTATGATGGTGCTCTGTAAGGAAAGGAGTAACTGGACCAGATCTGTAGAAATTTGGCCTCACTGGGGAGGGTGGATATCAGGAGAGAGGGAGTCAAATTATGAGCCTGTCTGAACCTAGAATCCAGGGATTTCAACTAGCAAAGCCATCCTGGGAGGTAGAGATGCTTGGGATGATTTCATTATCTTTGCATCTATGTTCCAGCTGCCTTTTATGACTAGTTGGAATTGATGCTTTCTTTGACATTGCTCTGGTATGATGGCTTACAGGAAGAAGAGCATTTCTTTATATTAAAAGTGCAGTGTTCTATCAAGATAAACAATCTAACTCCTACGGGGAGGTTAGTAAAACTTTAAATAGGACATTGAATTTTCTAATTTGAATAATGAAGAAGACAGCCATGACATTAACTAAGTGGGAGCACAGGAGGGGGCTTTTGGGTGTAAGTGATGGATTTCAGTTTTGTTATTTTGAGCTTGAGGTATTCATGGGCCATTCTGATGGCTTCTTAATTAGCATTTACAACTAGATGGTAATAATTTTAGGAAATTTCCTGACCACATTTGGTTAAAGCATGTACGCTGACTGAAATTATTGGACACAGGTGTTTTACTGTGGCACATCCCTCCACCTCCCCGTCCGTCATCTTTAGGGGAAATGATAACCCTGGCATGGAAAGTTAAGGTGCTGCTTGGCTATGAGTTCACTTAGGCTGGGAGGTGGTAAGCCACACTGGATGCCCTTGACTATGTAAATAAGCTGGAGTTTAATGGGTCTCTGACAGGTTTGCAGAATTGTTAATGGTAGACAAGACCTTAAATACCATCTTATTCAACCTTCATGTTTTGCAAGAGGACATGATAAATGTCTGGAAAGATTCCAGGACTAGTTATGGTCAGTCAGCTTAGAATCCTGGTCTCTCTTACTCTAGTTGAAAAGTCAAGTGTTTTATTAACTTTTTTGTCATCCAAGATTTTCTCAGAGCAGTGTTTTTCTCTTCTTCTACTTTTCCATTCAAGCGTAATGTATACACGGTAAAAGGTGCATATCTGAATGTACAGCTGGATACATTTTTAAATATGTAATCATTCCTTGCATTAAGATAAAGAATATTTTCACTCCCCAGAAAGTTCCTCCTAGTCGGCATCGGCTATCCCCAGGGATAGTTACTATTCTGGCTTCACTGTGGTAATCTCTGTGGATTACTTTTACTTATCTTTTAGCATCACATGAAAGAAATCATGGCATACTGTCATGTATGTACCATGTAATATCTTTGAGAGAATCCTGCCCCGATGTTTATTTTTATTGTCTAAAATGCCCTTGACTATGTAAATATGCTAGAGTTTAATAGGGAAAGTCTAAGGACACCAGGTCTCTAGTGAGGTCTCAGGGAGTCTATGTCCTGGACTTCAGCTGGTTTCCAGAGCAGAAGTTGAGTTCTAGAAGAGGGACAAGCTATCTCTTTGGGAGTGACTGGAAGTAGCCTGCCCTTGGTTACCTGGAATCCAGGATCTGGGCCTTAGGCAAAGGAATTCTTACCAAGAAGGCAGCTGTAACTTCAAAAGGAAGAATCCTTCCTGGTGCCAGGAAGTGCCAACAGAGAGAGCTCACCATCTCTGTGAAGGGGAGGAAAGGCGATGCAGAGAGACTGGGGTTACGTAGCGCCCATAGGAGCTGCCCTGTGAGAGTGCTGGCCAGGAAACCTGGGTAAACTTCCAAAGCCACCTCTGAACTGTGGGGGGAGAGAGGCAGAACCATAAAATCTGTAGAGAGATGTCACTCTGTCTGGCCATCTTTGGAGGAATTCCCCACCCTCTCCGGAAATTTCCAGATCAGGACATGAGTGGACCAGTAAACTAAGGTAACTTGAAATATTTTCACATCCAGAAGACATTCTATTTTAAACTCCATCCTCATAACTCTAGGATAAAACTCTACTGTACATTCTAGTAACTAATTGTCCCTTCAGTGTAATTGGCAAAGAAATCTTGTTAAGTGTAATTCAAATTGATTTGCCAATAATTTATATATCTTTTAATACTTAATAAGAACAAAAAGCTAATATATGAAAAGGTTTAACGTAGCACAAATTTCATTTTTAGTTTACATTTTCCAAACTTTTTTTTTGGTCTATAATTCAAATAAAAAAGTTTAAATTAAGAAGTTAGAGAATTTTTTTAAAAAAAGTGTTGTTATTAAATATTCAGGTCTTCACATTTTATTTTTAGGGAGAGAATAACTTTTTTTCTTACATATAGTAATGACCGAGTCAAAATCATTTTTTAAATCCCAAATGTTGAATACAAATTGAAACCACAGTTAGACTTGCAAAGTAGTAGAAACACTAAAATTCTTCTTAAATTCATGTTGATAACCCAAGTTGGCTTGGATAATTAAAAAGAAAAATCCAGGGGCCCAGCATGGTGGCTCATGATGGTAATCCCAGCATTTGGGAGGCTGAAGTGGGTGGATCACTCAAGTCCAGGGGTTTGAGACCAGCCTGGGCAAAATGGTGAAACCCTGTCTCCACAAAAAATACAAAAATTAACCGAGTGTGGTGGCGTGCACCTGTGGTACCAGCTACTTGGGAGACTGAGGTGGGAGGATCACTTAAGTCTAGAAGGCGGAGGTTGCCGTGAGTCAAGATTGCACCATTGCACTCCAGCCTGGGTGACAGCTAAATAAATAAATAAATAAATAAATAAATAAATAAATAAATAAATAAATGATTTATTTATTTCATATATATATGTGAAAAATCCAGATGCTAACACCTGATTTGTATTAATAAAAAGCCACAATATTTTTTTAACAATATGCTAAATAACACCCCAAAAGCACAACAGCACAGTTAAGTGGAATTAGACATTCTTCACATCTACAAGAGTGAAACTGCTTAAAAATAAAAAGTTGTTCCAATTTTGAAACACTGGAAGATAAATTGCCATTAATTTACTTCTTCTAATTCATCAGTTTCTTTATATTGTAGAATATTTTCTTCTGACTTTCTTGAGCATGTATATTGCACAAGACTACATCTTGAAAATGAAAATTTTTCCTTAATATTCTTTCCTAAGATTAGTAGGACATTAGGCTGCTGCCTCCACATTTTTGTGGAGATATGTCTGCTAAGCGTAAATATTTCCTCCGTGTTATCCTGATACCTGAAAAAGCTCAAACTTGGCAACATGGAA
>NC_133458.1:11866426-11968926 GCF_048565385.1 Saimiri boliviensis
AGTCAATGATATCCCCATCAAGCTACCAGTGATCTTCTTCACAGAACTGGAAAAAAATCACCTTAAACTTCATATGGAACCAAAAGACAGCCCGCATAGCCAAGTCAATTCTAAGCAAAAAGAACAAAGCGAGAGGCATCACACTACCAGACTTCAAACTATACTACAAGGCTACAGTAATCAAAACAGCATGGTACTGGTACCAAAACAGAGATATAGACCAATGAAAAAGAACAGAGGCCTCGGAGGCAACATAACACATCTACAACCATCCAATCTTTGACAAACCTGACAAAAACAAGCAATGGAGAAAGGATTCCCTGTTTAATAAATGGCGTTGGGAAAACTGGCTAGCCATCAGCGGAAAGCAGAAACTGGACCCCTTCCCGACACCTTACACTAAAATTAACTCCAGATGGATTAAAGACTTAAACATAAGACCTAACACCATAAAAACCCTAGAAGAAAATCTAGGTAAAACCATTCAGGACATAGGCGTAGGCAAGGACTTCATGAACAAAACAGCAAAAGCATTGGCAATAAAAGCCAAAATAGACAAATGGGAACTAATCAAACTTCACTGCTTCTGCACTGCAAAAGAAACAGTCATTAGAGTGAATCGGCAACCAACAGAATGGGAAAAAAAATTTTGCAATCTACCCATCTGACAAAGGACTGATATCCAGAATCTACAAAGAACTAAAACAGATTTACAAGAAAAAAACAAACAAGCTCATTCAAAAGTGGGTGAAGGATATGAACAGACACTTTACAAAAGAAGACATACATGAGGCCAACAAACATGAAAAAATGCTCATCATCACTGGTCATTAGAGAAATGCAAATCAAAACTACATTGAGATGCCATCTCATGCCAGTTAGAATGGCGATCATTAAAAAATCTAGAGACAACAGATGCTGGAGAGGATGTGGAGAAATAGGAACACTTTTACACAGTTGGTGGGAGTGTAAATTAGTTCAACCATTGTGGAAGACAGTGTGGTGATTCCTCAAGGGTCTAGAAATAGAAATTCCATTTGATCCAGCAATCCCATTACTGGGTATATATCCAAAGAATTATAAATCGTTCTACTATAAGGACACATGCACATGAATGTTCACTGCAGCACAGTTTACAATAGCAAAGACCAGGAACCAACTCAAATGCTCATCGATGATAGACTGGATAGGGAAAATGTGGCACATATACACCATGGAATACTATGCAGCTGTAAAAAACAATGAGTTCGTGTCCTTTCTAGGGACATGGATGAACCTGGAAACCATAATTCTCAGCAAACTGACACAAGAACAGAAAATCAAACATCGCATGTTCTCACTCACAGGTGGGTGTTGAATGAGAACACATGGACACAGGGAGGGGAGCATCACACACTGGGGTCTGTCAGGGGGAAATAGGGGAGGGACAGTGGGGGGGTGGGGAATTGGGGAGAGATAGCATGGGGAGAAATGCCAGATATAAGTGATAGGGAGGAAGGCAGCAAATCACATTGCCATGTGTGTACCTATGCAACAATCTCGCATATTCTTCACATGTACCCCAAAACCTAAAATGCAATAAAAAAATAGATAGCTATGATTTCTACCCACTTAATTTCATTTCTCTAAAAATTACTAACCTGAAACAAGATTTTTTAAAAGTTTTTTTGTCCATTAAGCTAATTGTTTATAAAGCTTATAAAGTTATTTGTTTATAAAGTTGATAAACAATTTTTAATAAATTGTTCACTGTATGCTTAGACACTAAGAGTAGAGTTTTTTCTCTTTATGCTCTTCAGTATAAGAATAATCTCATTTACTATGTAAATACTTCATTTTTATAAGAAAACAACTGTTATAAATTCATAAAACATAAATTTATGTGATATAGCTAATATGAAAGACATCTAAACACTTTTATGAAATGAATATTTATTAACAGACAGAGCTTTAGAATAAGAAATGTCAATATATGGAACTGCTTCGATTAAACCTTTTTTCTGATGAATTTAACAGATGTGTTTATTGAATGGAAGCACAATTAACAGATAACTCATCTTTATAGGGTGTCAGTTGCCTTGGTAATAGTGATGTGACATCGTTCGAAGGGAAGTGTTTGTTCTGAAAGCAATGATGAGTAACATTCTGCAGCCTCCATTCAAAACTAAGGGTGAGTAGGTTGGGATGTTTTCCTAGGCACAGACAGGAGTGTAGAATCCTGACAATCTGTCTGAAGTACACCTCCTTGTCAGATCCTATCATCACCTGCTAGTCACAAATAAGTTCTTTTATTGTATCAATGTTCTTATTTTTTTTCCTGCTGCAATATTAAATAAGCAATTTAAGAGTATTGTATTGAGCAAAGAACAGAAAGGGAAGGAGTTTACCTTCAATAATGGGTCCTTTTTGTTGCAATAATTACTTAGGCAGTAGACCCCATCTTTAATTTAGATATTACATAACTACATTAACTGAAAAGATAACTTTAATCTACAACATGTTAATAGGAAACTCCCCTAAATTACTCAAGCCCCCAAAACTTTCACTTTTCAAATGTCTGTAAATCATCCATGGACTCTACTATTCACTTAGGTGTTTAATACTTGCTGTGCATGCATACATGCCTTTGTGTGTGCATATGTGTGTATGTACGTGTGTGTGTGTGCGTGTGTGTGTGTGTGTGTGCACATGCTTGTGTGTAGGGGGGATGAGGGGAGGGTTGGTTATCCGGATTTCTGTACTTGAAGGAGGAGAAGCTAAGCATAACATTAGGTGGTAGATACTAGATGTGACCCTTAGATGACTCGTTGGTGCTGAGAACCTAGAAAATATAGTTAAATTAACCTATCTTTCCACATGTGGGGCTAATCCCTAGATCTCATGACAAAGCCCATTACTGATACGAGACCAAATCAAAGAGAGCCCGCTCGCAGGGTGTTGGTGTCCAGGTGGCAGAAATGTCAAACCAGCTTAGAACTTAATTAGCGCTGTTAAGTATCGATCGCCCTCTCCTGGGTGTGTGTGTGTGTGTGTGTGTGTGTGTGTGTGTGTGTGTTCGTTTGCTTTATTCTCACTATTCCCTTCTACTTGCGTGGTTTTTGTTTCCTGTATTCTTACACTTTCTCCATTCCTTTTGTCTCTTTGATCTTTCTTCTGATTTCTTCTTTACTCTCCTCTCAGCTTTGAAAGGATCCTTAGGAGAATGTATTGATGACATATGAATGAGAAAAGAAAAGCCCCAAATTCAGAATAAACCTCCAACACCCTGCCATAAAACTGCCTCAAACTCATTTCTCACTTGTGTTGCTTTTCTAACTGAACTTCAAACCAATTCTCCGTCTAGGGTTACAAAAGCGTAAAAGTAACTTTCCTACCACTCAGTCTTTCGGGGGCTTTTATATTCAGTGCTTACTTTGTGTTATGAGGGTCCATATGTGCTTGTGGAAGATGGTGAAACACACACAATAATTGAATACCTGCTATAATTTGGGCATGATATTACTCACTTTCTGACCCCTATCTCATTTAATCCTGACACTGACCATCTAACTTAGGTATTATTGTCTTCCTTTTAAACATAACACCACAAATCTTAATCTGTGCAGAATCACAGGCTTTACATAACAAACTTTGTTGATTACAAATTAATTTCAGTCCAAAATATATAAATTCTTAGTATACAATCGAAGTTATTTACATGTTTGTGTCCGTGATTGCTGAAGAAGAATGATTCTTGGAATGTTTGAATAGAGGAAGCTCAAGTTCAATGACCAAGTAATAGTTAAATTAATAATGATTGAGATTAATCCAGCACAACTCCATGTATTATGTAAACAGATTACATAATAATGTGATATTCCTTTTTGTAACACATCTCTATGCTGGAGATTACATAAATTATCTAGCAAGCTTAACATTTTATCACTCACCCGAAAGTAAAATATATGTAACGGAATCCTCCACAAGACAAATAATAAAACTAGAATGATCGTAGTAACATATTAAGCAAAGCAGTTGAGTTTTCACAGTCATTTTTCTATGCATGAATCTGATTTTATTTCTTTTAAAAATCTATCCTCATGAACTGCCAGCTGAGGTCCTTAGTGATAAATTCATTTCCTCAATTTCATGACAAGGTAGTGGTTCAACTGAAACTAAAACCTGGATTTTCAAATACTGTGTTGTTGCTAATTGACTTGTAACAAATATATTAACTATTGAAAACTCTCTCCTTGTCTAGGATCATAGTTCATGTATTAGATTACTCCATGAAATAAAATACTTCCCAGCTCAAGGATTTGGGGGAAATAAATACTTAATGCAGCACTAGCAAACCTTACTTTAAAAAAAATAGGAAAATTTGCTAACATAGTATCCATATTTTTATTCTTTATCTTTTTTTAAAATTGATAGAAAACTGTTGGAAGCAGCAGTGCTTGTGTAGCCATAGTTGCCAGAGCATGTGTGTCTATGTTTTATCTATTTTTCTGTAGCCTTTGTCTCCAAGTAATTTAATTCATGAAAATTTATCTAAGGTTGCACTGAATAGGACGTATTCAGTTTTTCTTTTCTTCTTCTTTTTTTTTTTTGTTTCTTTAACTGGTTTTATTTGCATAATTAATATATCATAAAATTCACCTTTTAAAGTGTACAATTCAGTTTTTTTACTGTATTCATGAGTTTGTGCAACCATTGTCACTTTCTATTCTAGAACTTTTTCATCACCGCCAAAAGATAGAGCCATGGCTAGGTTTTTCTTCTTTAAACTACTATCTCTACTTGTCTCAATACTTATTAGATTCTTCATATTTCTTATTTGAACCAAATCAATTTAATCATAATCCAATTGTTTCAAAACAGATTATCTTCATTCTAGGTATAATTTTCATATATACTTTAGCAGACATTTTAAGGAAAGGAAACATGAAAACAAATATCTCTCTATGTACAATTATAAGTTCAATTCATAGCAAAAAATAGGCTTGCCTCTCCAAAAAATAAATAATAATAATAATAATAATAATAATAATAATAATTACGGTCTTACAAAAAAGAAATAAAGTGAATATCAGGAGTTAGTTACGCTGCTTTTATTTTCCATAGCAGCTCTAAATTCTGTAGTAGCTTCAAAAGTCTTAAGCTTGGATAAACAAATGTATAATTTTCCTTTTGTTGAAATTTTGGACATCAAATGGAATTGCTAATGAGTACAAAATATTACAAGATTCCTTTGGTGAATATTGCAATTACTTGGCAATAGACATTGAAAATCTATTCTGAATTTGTTCTTGTAACTAAAGAAGAAAAAATTTATGTTGTATTTAAAGGCAAAGAGAGAAAAATAAAGGCGAAATTGATATTTTACTTTATCTGAATGTAGCACAAATGTCCAAGTAATCCTGAAGAGTAGAAAGCCTAATGGGAAACACATTTCAGTGAGAGCTGATTCCGTTTTCTGTTTCAACAACTACCTGTGTAGAGACAGCTTCCTAATCAATATCACCTGACATTTCATGTGGGTCACCTTTCAATTTAGAGTGCCTTTAGGATATTTTGAATTTGCCAACCTAAAAATCATAAATTTAATTGAAAACAAAATTCTTCAGCTTCTCTGAGACTTCTACTTTTCATGTTTGCTGTCAAAGTGTGACAACATCATTAGCTCCAACTCCCTGGCCAAAAATGGTATGTGATATTTTGGGGTATTTGGAGGACTGGAAGCATGATCAAATACTGTCAGTTACTCATTTGCCATCTATCTCAGAAACAATCATTCTTTTTCATTTTTCTTGTCACCATTGTGATATAGGCTCTTGTCACTTCCTACTTAGATTACTGCAACTGTTTCTCACTGATCTTCAGTCTGTCAATCTTGGTCTCCCAAATCTTGACTGTATACCATTCACTGTCAGAACAATCATTCCCAAACTTCAATTTAATCATTATACCATCCTGTCCAAACCACTCAATGGCTGGCCCTGCCTCCTGAATACCAGTATTTAATAAAGACTGATCCCCAAGGCCTCTGCAGTCTAAACTTTTTCTGCCTGTTTGTAAGTGAAAACCACTTCATTCATTGAAATTGGTCTCTTCTCATCCCCAATGTACTATAATAAATTTTAATGCAGGGCTTTCTCTCTCCATGTTTAAACTGCATTTCCTCTGTTCTACTAATTCATATCCTCTTTTCCCTGTAAGACACAAATCCCATCGCTGCCATGAAGCTACCTCTAATCACTGCAGTGCCATTAGAAAACTGGTAACCCATTAGAAAACTGAACCCAGCAAGATAAGAAAAGTGAGAAAATGTGCCCAATAGATTAGAATCACATCATCATGTAAATTTGTTAACCAAAAGTTCAACATATTTTAAATATAAAATTTTTTGACATCCATTCAGAAGAAAAAATTATATATGTGTCTTCACACACACACACACACACACACACACACACACATATATATATCTCATATATCTCATATATGTGTTTATATGTTGTGTGTGTGTGTGTGTACACACATGTTTCAGGCCAATTTTTACAGGTTAGGGATCTAGGCTCCAGAGAACACAAATGACTTACTCACACCTAAGCTGGTGGCAGTTAAGTCTTGAACCTGGCTCTCTCATTACAGTGATAAGTAGAGATGAAAAGCAGAATTAGATTGAGGAATATATTTTACCTGGACATAGATGCCAAAATCTTTCCTCAAAAATCTAGATACAATCAGGTCTACTTTTATTTTTCCTTTGCTCATTTAATAGTATACTGTAATTCTTAAATAACATATAATTAACATAAAATTGATCTTAGTATTTTTTTAAAGATGTGTTATTTTCATGATTGTAACTAAGGCTGAGCTATTTTAAGATCCATTGATGATTTACAGTTCATTTAAAATCAGTAATGATTCTTTTGGCACTAACAGAGTATTGTTGATAACACAGAAAATATGATAACATAGAATGCTATCTTTCTACAGTGCTAAAGCTCAAATCATGTGAAGAAGAACAGCATTCTCCTTCTCTGTTTGGGAAGATACATAAATAACTCTATGAAGAGAGGTAGACCATGGTAAAAAATATGTGTGTGTGTGTGTATGTGTGTGTTTATATAGATATATAATATTTGTATACATATATATGTGTACACATATGTTATATATATATATATATATATATATATATATATATATGTCAAATAAGGAATTCTGAAGAATTCTGGCAAATGTTTTCAAAATTATACTGAGATGAGTGGTAAATATATGTTTTGGGGAAAATGAAATATATATAAATATTCAAAAACAAATAATTTGGAAAAGAAAATTAGTAAAATAAAGCCAATATAAATGCACTTTGAAATTGAAATAATACCTACACAGAAATCCTGAAATATATTGAAATACATTGGCAGAAATACTCATTTAGTACTCAGAATCTCCAAACACTCCATTTCAATCCTTACCCTAGCCCAGGCCTCTGTTGGAAGTAGAGAGGGTTTTACTAGCCAACCACATTAAAACAACCTGGGTCATCTACCCAGTTAGCTATGTCAGATTCTGATTGACAGATGGCTTTTACTAAAAATAAATTGCTGATTTTTGTACCGTAGATACAATCCTGAAATCTTTTTTCCACAAGACAGAAGTAATCATAATGTAAATATGAATTTTAAAGATGTTAATTTTGGAAGAACAAAACAATACTGATACAAACCTATGGGACCCAGGAGACTGTATCCCATTGTGGATTACTGAATTGAATAGAAAAATTGGGGAAAAATACAAAATAGATACTCAGAGATATAGTGTATCACAAAGACAAATGCCTGAGGTTTGCATAATTTTGGTTGCAGGTGGAAAGAACATTAACTGAATTAACATAGACTGTGATAAAAATAGTTTAAATTCAGAGGGATTTATTGAGATTAATTTTCTTCAATAAACTACAATATCCAAGAAAGACATATCAGAAGAATATTGCCACCCTGGAAATCAAGAGATTGTTTAGATATTCGACTCGAACATCCAGTAAGTTATTTGGTTTCCTGAGGGACCAGGAAAGGTAGAAGTGGGCTGTTTTGAAGTTTTTTATTGGTTTTATTTAGAAAGAAAAAATATAAAAATAAGTAAAGAAGGCAGGAAAGAGGTAAGAAAAAAGCCAGAAAACCATGAGACAATTCAAGGACTTTTTATCTTTTTATGCATTCTGCCTAGACATCACCTAATAAGACATGCCCCTTAGAACTGTTTTACTTATTACCCAGTGACCTCTTTCCACTGCTGTGCTTCCAGAATTGCCTATGGTCACCTTGGGTATTAACGGAAAGGAGGTGAAGCCTTTTCTTTTCTTGACCTAGCCAGAGTGATTTTTCCCCACAGAGCTTGTAGACATTCCTTCAGAGATGCTAGATCATGGACAACTCCCATGACTAAGGTGTATGCTCAAAATGTCCTTATATTTCAAATGTTGAAAATTCATGCCAAATATAGGTCTACTTCTCTCAATTTAAATATAATTCTTCCCCATCCTCTCTAAACATCTACAAGTTCTTCAAATAATGTTAAGCACACTTATCATTTGGCTTCAAGTATCTAGTGTCCCACTGCTAATGCCATTACATTTAAAATGAAAAGATGTAAAATTATAATACATAAAAATGATAATATTCAAAGAGGATCTAAGCTCAAGGAGCAGAATTACAAGTGCATTCGGTTGTCAATGTATGATCTACTCAAACTAATTAGACACTCAGCTAGGCTGACTGACCTTGGGAAATGCCATCTATGTGTCTAAGAAAGGAAGATATCTTCAAATCTTTTGTAAAACATATTTCAGTACTAGAAAGATGCAACAGAAAATATTTGAATTTGCTTGTAAAGAATCTTCATTGATTTAAAGTTTGGATACACATACATATTTCCATCAATTGTCGTTATGTGTAGTGATTTTACTTTTTCATATTTATGGTATAGTTATGTGTTAGGTAATAATAAATTTTTAGATTAATGATGAACAAATAGTCTGAAACAAAACTGATTAGAACTATTACGTTCTGAGGTCCTAGTGGTTAGCTGAGTGCAATGTCAGTGTATTGCTTTAACTATGAGGCTGCGTATTACGTTTAGTTCAGAAATCGGTTATCTACTTAGAGAGCAATTTTCTACAGCAGAAAAGATGTGATTTTTCTTTAAAATATGGAACATAATAAGTGCAATTATTTGGATGCAGAATATACAAAACTTCACTGTAAATGGTGCAGATAAGAAATGTGGACTCATTTCTTATTAATTTATGAGCCATATATAGCACAGTCCTCCATATTCCCTGCATTAGGCATAAATACATTAATGTGGAACTGTGTAGTCATATCTACCCATTGTGAAACAGAAATACCTATAACATCATATAGAACGGCGGCCCATGTAATGGTACACTTGCAGGATGACAATAATGTAGGGAAGTTAAATTGAACTACATAAAAGGTTTATAATATTTTTCCAAACCAGGATGCCCATGAGAGCTTTTATTTTCACTACTCTGGGAACATTTTCATTCAAAATTTTAAGTTCATTTCAGATTATTAAGAAATCTGGGAAACCGACAGAATCTTTTGGAATTTTCTTTATTCAGCTACCAAAATTGGTCCCCACTTCCCACACACAAAAAAAATGATTTATGGATCTTAATTTATAATTACTTGCTATCCAGAGAATTCTTGCAATTCTCAGATTTAGGCAATAGCCAACACTCGCTTATAAAAACTAAAAGTCAATTTTCTGGATAAGTCAAAATGTGCCTAAACTATCTGAATAGCTATCATTAAAATAATTCTGTGTTTACTATATCTGTGTTACATGATAAGTGCAAACACACAATTTATCTTATTGAGATTTCATTTGAGCTTTCGTTTGTTATTGAATCTGCAAACATAAATTGAGAAACTACTATGTGTGAGGCGTTCATTATGCGGGCACAAGGCCACATGGAAATGTAGCAGAAAGGAGTGCTCTATCACAGCAAACATCATGGAACTCATTACAATTTTGCCATCAGAAAAGACTTTTGGGTTTGATTAAACCCAGCATCTATTTCTCCATTGCTGATTCACAGCTGGGATGTTTTATAGCATAGAAGCAGAGAAGCCAAGAATATTTTAAGACTTAAAAATATACACAGCTCATACAAGCTAATAAAGATAACCTGAAGCTTTGGAAGATTAGAGACTAAGACTTGTCTGAAACACGAATTCAAGGAAGTGGTTTCCATGTTGAAGAATATTTGACCAGGCAGAGGAAGTTCAGTGGACAATGTAGAGCAACTTCTCATCCAGATCATGTTTTCATCAATTTTTTTTTTTTTTATCAAATCCACTCTGTGTTGTTTATTGCTTATTTTCAGTATGACTTATAATTTATCTAACTCTTTGGGGAATAATATGCAATTCTCATTCAATTTCCAGTCTTTCTGTGAATATTATTTTTTTATTAACCCATGTAAGTATTGCTACAAACAGAAAATTGGTCATTGGGTCCACAATTCTGAAAGCCATGGTGGGAAGACATTTTACAGAATTCTTGTTAGTGAGGCCTATTCTTATCTGGCTGGGCTATTTAGTAAAATAGATATATGGGATTCAGATTTTAAAAAATAAAATGTGGCAATTAGAGAGATAGCAAGAAATGTAACTAAAAAAATTAGAAAGATTTATTCAGGAAAGAAGAGGTGCTATCTGGGCAAGTCTCCACCAGGCAGAGAAAGGAGAAAGGGACATATCAGGTAGTGGGAATCAGCTGTGCTAAGGATTTTGCAAGTAAAAGCTGTTTCTCTATCTGCCCTTCATTAATAATATTTATTAATTGTCTCTATGTTTTCCTTGTGAACTCATCTTTTATTCCCTTGCATCTTTAGCTTCCTTGGTAAAGAAAACAAAATAAAAAAGAATATCAACAGACTAATTACATGTGTATAAATTTCAAAAAATATACAAAATGAAACATGATGTTTACAAATACAAATATGTGATTAAATTTATAAAGAAAAGCAGAGGGGTGATTAGTTTAAAAGTCAATTAAGGCTGGGCTCGGTGGCTCACACCTGTAATCCCAGCACTTTTGGAGGCCTAGGTCTGTGGATCACTTGAGATCAGGAGTTCAAAACTAGCCTGGTCAACATGGAGAAACCCTGTCTACACTGAAAATAAATACAAAAATAAAAAATTAGCCAGGCGTGGTGGTGGTGCCTATAATCCCAGCTACTAGGGAGTCTAAGACATGAGAATCACTTGAACCCAGGAAGCAGAGGTTGCAGTGAGCCAAGATCATGCCACTGCACTCTAGCCTGGGCGACAGAGCAAGATTCTGTTTCAAAAAATTTAAAAAAAAAAAGGGTCAATTATGAGAGTAGTTACCTCTGAAGTTGGTAGAAATAATTTGAGAAGAGAACGAGCATATATAGGCTTCAAAGGACATGGTTATACATATTCCATTTCTTAAACTGAGCAGTGGCATCATTTTTAAAATCTATGTATATATATAGATAGATATAGATATAGATATAGATATAGATATAGATATACACACACACACACACACACACACACACACACGTATACTTTCAGTGTTTTCTCAGAGTACCTTCTTTGGGAAGCAGTCTCTGAGACAGTTTGTGTGCAGGGGCAAAACACTGGTGAAAGGGAGGGGAAGGAAGCTGGGTTGGTCAGAGGGAGAAGGGCTGCTGTGATGTGGGCTTGAATCTCAGCCAGACTTTCAGGGAACACCAAAGCTGAATTGTCAGAGTCATCCAAAGGGAGCCAGAAATGGTTGGATTTTTTATTCTCCCTCATCTGTCATTAAACATGAATCATCCTCAAAAAGGCATGATCTGATGTACCTGAGTTTGTCCCCAAAGTTGGGGACAGTTAAAGGCATTTCACCTCCAGCACTTTCCAGAACTAGGACAACAGACCTTCCTGGAAGGAGGAGCTGGATGCTGCATATGACTTTGCAACAGCACAGTATTTTATGAAACATTTTAAAATTTGCCCCAACTTATCAATTTATTGCCTTTAGAATCTGATCTTTTCTTGACATCAAAGAAAACAAGTGTTCTATACACTATCCGGTGCCTCTTTTTCTTCCAGTTTTTTTAAAGAAAACACATTTTCCAATTCTTCAGTACCCTTCAGCTTATTGTTAGATTCTAGACAAAGTTCATTTAATTTTGTTGTACATAACTTTATTTTTGCTTCACCTATCTCAATCTGTAATTTTCATTTTGCAGAGTTGTTTAAACTCCTTCTAGATTACCAACTATTTCTTCTTGCTGAAGAAGGTGGAAGCAACACATGAATCAGCATTTGCCTTCTTTTTTGAGTTGCAGCTTAGAATTTTAAAAACTTTCCAAAGCAGAGAGCTTATTTGTAGAAGTTATTAAAAAAATAAAATTACGTGTTGAGCATTTTTGCACGAACCTCAGCACAATAGCAAGACTGATTCCATTGGTCTTTATCAGTCCGTTCAATCTCACAGTCTCTTGACACTTCCTTGAAACTCATTAGAGTGGGTTGTACACTCTCCCTGTACTTCCTGTGTTACCCAAACCATTGTCTTCTTCTTTTATTTTTCTGACTTTGATTTTAGGTTCAGGGGTACATGTGCAGATTTATTACCTGGATGTATTTTATGATTCTGATGTTTGGGTTATGAATGATCCCATCACCTAGGTACTAGGCATAGTCCCTTACCCCTCTACTCCTCCCTGCTCTAGTAATCCCCACTTTATTGTTTCCATCTTTATGTTCATGATGCATGTTCTTACTTTTGAGTGGGAGACTGTGGTCTTTATCACACTGTGTTATTATTCTTAGTTTTCTTCTTTGACTTTCTGCCAGATTGAGACAGTTTTTATGTAAATTTAATAAATCATTAATGTCTAATCTTATGCTTTCACTTGCCCCCACAAAATCTTTCTATACTGTCTATCAAGATTTCTGTTTTATCTCTAGTTACCTTTTTTCTTTTACCTGATTGTATTAGTGAACACAAATGCACCTTCTTTATGAAACTGTTTACTTTAATTCTTGAGCATTTTTCTCCCAAAATAAAAATAAGATGCTTGTTAAGTCTACCATGTCTGTATTTTTAATCAATTACTGTTACATGAAACTACATTTCTCTCACACTATTCCAAAGTATTATTCAATATTTGAATAACAGGAAGATATTACAACTTTGTGATAATGAATAATTTTATCTAGCATATGTAATATAGTTAGTTATGTGAGCACTAGATCAATGTTACTTGAATTAATTGTTTTAGTTGAGATTCAAATAATTTGTGTTTCATTTGGGATTTATTCAAGTAGTTATTTTCTAAGGAAACTCAATAATTATAAATCAAAAAATTAACACTCTGAAATATAGTCTTACCTATCATAGAAGGAAATAAAAACACCCAAAAAACCATTTAATCTAAAGATGCACTTTCTCTAAAATCACCCAAATTATTTCCTGTAAAACTTATTGAACAGGCTGTTCCAAGAGATGGATGGACAGTCTGGAAAGAATGCAGAATGATCAATTGAAATGACAACCACATTTAACTTTATCAGAAATGACCTGAAAACCCATTTACTACTGTCATCTTTTGCATCAGTCTGCGTGATATTGCTTTTAATGAAAGAGACAAGCATACCTTAACTAATTACTTAGAGATACTGAAATCAGTCATGTCAATGACTCCATCACAAATATTCACTTGGTTTTTGTACTAGTTTTTCTTAAAGGCAAAATAATTACTAGAACATTCTACATTTTAAGGAATAGCAGACCAGATGGTAGTTACATAGTTAAGAACTTTTAAAGTATATTACTTGAAAACTTATTAAAATTAATACAGTGACTTTCAAATGTGATAGAGTTCAGAAATTCTTTACTACTAGTTTAGGCTACTTGAATGATGGAAGTCTTTCATCTATTGTCACTTGCTAGCATTAAATTATCAAATAGCCATTAATCCCCCAATGATACTGCTTTGTAATTAGAACAGTTTAAAGAGAGACAAAATACAAGTGTATTGAAAGAAATTTGAATGTATGAAAAATATATTCCTGAAGAGATATGTGTGAACCATATTAATTTTTACAACTATCCACATAATCATCAAAACATTATAGCTATCTTCATGGGTACAGTAGTGTGCCAAGCACAATAAAGTATTAAGTAGAGATATTTTAGGTCAGATTCTTTAGTTTTAGGATTAATTAGTTGCCTGTCAATAATTCAACAACTGGTCTGATCAGAAGATCAAGCCTAATCAGACTTATCAATCACTAAAATAATTAAACCATGATAAGCAATTTCAGTCATTCACTATGCTTAAAACTATTACTCTTTTACTATGCTTTAAATTCCTGATTACTTCAAACTCAGAATTTTCTACTGGAATCTAGAATACATGTTGTGGGGAAAGCTGTCCAAATGAATGAAGAAAACGGAATTTTGGGAAAAGGTGAAAAGACAGATTAAATTTACTGTGAAAAGACAGATTAAATGTATTCACTAATCTTTGGTAATAGTCCTTTCTATCAGTTTGTATTAGGTAAAATTTAACAGAGTTAACCAGTGTTGAAAAAAACAGCCTGTTGAAACAGATTAGGTAAGCACTGTCATAGTTCAAATGCAGTCCTGCTGCAATGAAGTTGTGTACGGGAAAGATGAAGTAGCATGAAACAGCACAGAATTCCTAATATTGGTTCTGCAAAAACTTATTTGAAAGCTAATATAATTCCACTCCCAGCCACTCACATGAAAGTCAGAATTCTCACGTCTCAGATCATCTGACCTGCTGCATCCTTCACTTTCTATAAGCTCTTACCAAAAAGAAAGGGAAGTGAGGGGAACCTGATTCCCTCACTTGGTATTCTTGGCACATGGCTTTTTTACTGGTTTGTTGGAAGTGAAAACAACTTTTTAATTCCGGTTTGAATCATCATTTCCCCCAGTTTTTAGAACCCAACCAGCTTTTACGTGTAGCCCAGCATAAACAGTCAAAACCAGACCACAGGTGCATTTAAAGGTCTATAATTCAAATGCCCACTACTCAAGTAAGTTGTAAACACTTGCCACTCAAGTCAACATGTGACTCAACGAAAGAGCAAAGAAAATAAAAACTTCCAAACAATAATAATTTTCACACACCATATATATAATTCCTGATAAAATTTATTTTAATTAATAGATTTGATTCTTAATGTCTTAGCCAAGGAATCTTTAAAAAATGAAATAAACCAAATAAATTCTCATTTTCTGGACTATGAAAATATGTTTCATATAATAACCTATCCTACAGTATGTCTTTAGTCCTCTGATACAAGACAGGTCTGAAGACACCATGCAAAATCTCAGAATATCCCATTTTTAAATGCCTCTCCAGAGGCTGGTTAAACATTTAGCCGTCCTGTGTAAAGGGAATTGATTCTGCCACACATACACAGAATGCACAGAAATTGTATGATTTGATGACTTAAAGAGACTAGGGAACAACCCAACTAATACTTTTCTACAAACTAGTCCTAGGACTTCAATTTATTCTGCACACTTCACTAAAAGTCACATTGAAGAATTAGAACTAGAATGGCTAATAACCCTAGAACTTAGATGGAAGAGAGCATCACCCACAGTTGGTGGGTTTCCCACTGTTCTATGCTGCAGATTTGCAACTTAATACTTTGCTCAAGCCAGCCCCACAATATGAATCCTTTTTGAAATATTGCCCCATTTTAATTCCTTTAAAAAAACAAACTTCATAATCTTGGCTTTATAATGGGAAAAAAATTCAGCTAGCTACTGTTGCCTTTATAGTCTGTATTTGAACTCAAGACAGCAACGTCTTGCACTAGAAAACACAAACACAAATGAAGGGCTGTGTGTGTGTGTGTGTGTGTGTGTGTGTGTGTGTATGTGTGTGTGTGTGTGTTTAGGCTAGTCAAAGATGCTTCATCTGGGGATACTGTGATGGGTAGGGCTTCTGCCCATCTTTCTGAAAAGCTCCAATGTAACTGAACACATCACAAAAGCAGACCAATTAAAGCAGACACCAGACTAGGTTTAGAAAAGGAATTATCACAGACTGCAAAAAAGGCAGCCAGAAAATGGAAGTAAAGTTGGTGAGGTCCAAGCACTGAGGCATGCTACGAAATCATTAAAATTCAGGAGAGTATTTGCAACCAGAATGATGCAGTGAAACAACTCTCAAATTCATTCCCACTTGCCCAACCGATCCGGAAACAACTTTTTCTTAACATTTTGTGACCAAAGTCATTTATGAGATTTTCCAATGTAGTGTGCTAGCGTGGTGCTAGGCTGCACATTTATGAAGCACTCAATATTAGAATGCATGATGGATCACTTCAGAATAGAATGTTCAGTATTAAAAATGATGATAACTTCGCAAGTACAGAAAATACTAGCTGTGGAATTGGAGGAGGAGGAGGAAGAGAAAAAGAGGGAAGAAGATTCCACTATGTGTTTCTTATTCTTTCAAAAAGGATCTTTCCCATCTACTCCTCTAATGGGTTTTATGGATTACTTTTAATTAGCTTAGGTTTCCAATTTCCACAAGGCAGATTAGTTAACAAATGGGAAGTTTTCTTCTGTTCTCTAATATAATTCATTTTAGGGCTATATATTCAATATGATGTGTTACGTAGATTTTTTTTTGCCAGCACTGAGACAATTTCCTTCCAAAGCCACACCCTTATTAAATATTCTGATAGGGAGGAGGAAAGACAATAAATCTGTCTTAAAAACTTTTCCTCTATTGACAGGGTTTTTACTGTTTCCTTTATTTGTTGTTTTGAGAGAAAGGAAAAACGGCCAAAAAATAATAGTTTCAAAGGAAAGACATTGAGCAAAATCAAAGTATTCTGTTGAGATGGTTCATTAATGAACTGGTTTTTGTGATCAAAATGAACACTTCATTTTGAAAATTCATCGTGACCAAGTTCAATACACGAAAATGAGTAGGAAGTAATTAAAAATAATAGCAGAATTAAACACAGCGTATATCCATGTTTTGTGATCTGGTCTCACATTGATATTCTAAACACTGTTTCTGAAATCATTCTCCCCAGGCTCACCTAAAACAGTGATCCACACCAAAGGATGTCAACCTTTTTCTGTTTTTATGGGAAACAGAAAGCCAATGAATTTGTATCTTATTATCTTTTACAAGTCTCCCACTGTTTTTTTTAACTTTAGCACTTGTTAACACCATATTACAACCTGGTATTGATGAAAAATTATTTACATCAAAATAGTACCTTAAGTTCCTCTATCTATATATATATACACACAAACGCATATACATATGTATATATCTGTATATCTGAACATATCTACATATGTATCTATGTATGTACATATGTGTGTGTCTGTATTACTTGTATACTGTGACATCTATTTACTTTGTTACAATAGCGTTTAAGAACAATGTTCCTGACATGTGGTTTACTGGTTAACAAAATAATTGAACAAATTGATTTCACTGGACAGAAAATTTTCCTTATATTGAAGAATAGGTTACCTTTGCTTAGAATTTGGAACTAATGGGGGTAGCAGTAGACAAAAAGAAAGGAATGAGGAGGAGACAGAAGAATTAAAAAAGACGGTTGAATCCATGGAGATTACGGCAACAGTACTCATAATTCTGGCCAAACTCATTTACTAGAACAAAACCCTTGAGAAAACATGGAATAGATTATCATGCACAGGTAGAATCGAGCAAGATAATAGTTTTCTTGTATTCTTTGCCCTCCTTTTTGTTTTCATTTCTGTCTTAAGTTTTTATTTCCTGTTTTGTTTCCCCCCTCTTTATTTCTTCACATTCATCCTCTAATACTTTCTAGTCTACACAACTTCCTCTTTCCCTCCTTCCCTCGCTCCCATGAAGGACTGGAGTCTGGGCCTGCCTCACCTGCAAGGGAGGGCGGTTAATGTCTGATGCAATGTTTCCTCTGCCATCAATCTGGTTACTTCCCTCTAAAGAAGACTTGAGGAAATATCCTGGTGTTGGGTGATTTAAGTAATTTTTAGAACGATTTCTGAACTTATTTCTCAACTATTCAGAAAAAGATGATGAGAGAGCTACCCAAACTGTTGCTAGGGATCAATACTGTGAACCACAATGTATTAAGTCAACAAACTATTTCCCCCTACAAAGAGCAAATAAGTTTTTTCCAGTATCAAGAACTCTATGCGGGCCTCATATATATTTATCCAGTAATAACAATATATTTTGACTACAAAAATCTCCTTTCTTAATATTGTAGAATGCATCCTATTTCATGTGCTATATTAAATCTGGCTTTGATAAGAGATCTTCTAAAAACAAAATGTACTAACGGAGTGAATATCACACCAACATCGAGAGCGGTATTACTTTAATAAAGAGATCAACTTGTGATTAGCATCCTGAGATGCTCAGAAAGGAAAACATCAAGGTCAGAAGGGAAGACAAGTGTCTGGATAATAATAGATTTCCCTTTATGTGTGAAGTTAGAAGAGGGGAAAGTGGCTGTGTAAGGAAATAGAGGATCATCTGTTTTCCTTATCAGGGTTCTGCATATGAGTCAGAGCTAGTAAACATACTAATTCTCATTCAGATCTCCTCTTAAAGAGAGAGAAGAAAAATTGTAAAGGAGCAACAAAGAAGAAAAGAGAACTGATAAATTATACAACAAAACAAAGCTATACTTTGGTTTAAGCAGAGATAAAACAATGTGCTATAAACCAAGAAGTATTAATGAACCCAGGTAGTGACACACGGTATTTTTCTTTTCGGCTCTAAACTATTATACCTGGATTACATCGTCTACTTTTGGAAGTTCTTCTAACTTATTCAAGCCTCAGAGAATATGTCTTTCAATATGCCAAATAGAAGTTTCTTCACCGAAAAACTCTAAGAAAAAATTTAGAATATTTAAAGTAATCTTTGCACTATATTCAAGAAATAAAAATATCCATGAAGGAGTAGAGAGCCTCCTTAGGAAACAGGGAAAGATTTTATCTTTTACATTTCTGATTCATTTTTAGCGAGGACAGGTTACATTGGCATAAAAAGAGTCTAGTCTACATTTGTTTGGTTTGGTTTGGTTTGGTTTGATTTTGTTTGAGATGGAGTCTTGCTCTGTGGCCCAGCCTTGAGTGTGGTGGCCTGATATTGGCTCACTGCAACCTCCGCCTCCTGAGTTCAAGTGATTCTCATGCCTCAGTCTCCCAAGTAGCTGGGACTACAGGCATGCACCACCATGCATATGCCAGGCTAATTTCTGTATTTTTGTAGAGATGGGGTTTCACCATGTTGGCCAGGCTGGTCTTGAACTCCTGACTTCAAGTAATCCATCTGCCTCCGCTTCCCAGAGTGCTAAGATTATAGGCATGAGCCACCACGCCTGGCCCAAATAATGTATTTTAATGTTTAATTTACAAAAAAAAATATTATTTTTATTTATTTCTCAAGCCACATGAGAAAGTATCAAAAATATTTTTAAAAGCATTAATATAAAATATGATGATCATTAAACAATGAGTTAATTTCATACACTTGTTTGAAGGTTACTTAAACTATCCATAAAAAGGAACAAGATCATGTCCTTTGCAGGGATATGGATGGAGCTGGAGTCCATTATTCTCAGCAAACTGAGGGAGGAACAGAAAACCAAATACCTTATGTTCTCACTTATAAATGGGAGCTAAATGGTGAGAACACAGGAGGGAAACAACACACACTGGGGCCTATCCAGGATATCGGGGGAGTGAGAGTATCAGGAAGAATAGCTAATAAATGCTGAGCTTAATACCTAGCTGATGGGTTGAGCTGTGCGGCAAACCACCAACGCTCATGTTTACCTCTATAACAAACCTGCAACCTCCTGCACAGGTGCCCTGCAACTTAAAAGTTGATGAAAACAAAACAAAACAAAACAAAAAAAACGACTGCAAGATACATGTTAGATTCTTGATATGTAATTGATTTCATTTAGTAAATGCCTACAAAGAAAAAAAATCTCATCTAATAAAAAAAAAAATCAACCCAGGAATGTACAATAACAAAATCAAAGATTCAGTCATCCTCACATGCATTTCTTCTGGGGAATTTTGGTTTGTAGAATATACTAGAACATTAGACAGTAGGGTTTATGTGACAGAATAATTTTCATGGAACATTAGATTTTACATATGTTATGTACACATACATATACATACATACACATATATATGCAAAACCTTGTTCCTTTTGCGTGTCAACTTGACTGGGCCATGCGGTACCCAGATATTTGATTGGGCATTATTCTGGGTGTTTCTGTGAGGGGGATTTGGGAGGAGATTGACATTTAAATTGGTGGGCTTTGAGTAAAGCAGATTGTCCTCCTTAATATCAATGGGTCTCCTCCCATTAGTTGAAGGCCTGAATCAAACAAAAAGATTGGCTTCTCAAGAGCAAGTAAGACTTCTCCATCACACTGTTCATCCTGCAGATTTAGGACTTGCAACCCTTGATGATTTGTTGAGCTAATTCCTTATAATGTATCTATTTATCTCTATATATACACATGCTATTGGGTCTGCTTTTCTGTAGAACTGTGACTAATACAATACCCACATAAAATATGTCAGTTCTTTTTTTTTTTTTTTTTTTTTGCTTCATTTTATTTTATTTACTGGTTGTTTTAAGGAGTGGAGAGTTTAATAGTCAAGAAAGAACTGGGAAAGCAGAAGGAAGAAGGAAGGCTGAGGGAAAAGGCTCCCCCATACGAAGACAGAGGGGCTCCAAAACTGAAAGAGAGGAGATTCCTTTTTTTTTTTTCTTTTTCTTTGTTTTGTTTTACAGAGCGGAGAGTTTAATAGGCAATAAACAACTGGAAAGACAGAAGAAAGCTTCCCCATACAGAGACAGAGGGAGGTGGGGACTTCTTGTTGGTTATAAAAATACTCCTGGATCTCAAAAACTCTCTTAGCACCAGATACTACTTAACAATCAGAAAGCAACAATAATAATGTTTTTTTTTTTCAAATGTAACTCACAGATTCCCCTTTGAATTCCTACAATGTAATGGAGGAGTCAAGCCTGCTTCATTTACCTCATCTGTACATGTCATGTACAGTCATTTATCCACTGTACTCCAGCCTGGGTGACAAATTATACATATATATATATATATATATATATATATATATATATATATATATGTATATATATGCATATGAGTATATATATATATACACAAACACACACATATATGCACACACACATATTCATTTATAGCTTCAAAATGAAGATATTATCAGTTTTTGGAATATTCACCCTGATTAATTTTCTAGTTATTTGTTTTATTTATCATATACAATACCTAGATGACAATGAACTTTGCCTCGGCTTCTGAAACAATCATAACTATCTGTACTTTAGGTACCTCATATGCTCATCAGTTTCTGAAAAGATTACAGAAGTGTTGAAAATATGAAATCTAATTCAACACTTCTAAAAATACATCTGTGACTGCAGAGTTGTCTTTAAGACATTTATCTTAAATTACAGCTTGACATTGCATTTAGCAAATGACAAATGATGATTCTAATCCTCTCAGGCTTGATTTCATAGTGCTTTCCACATCAAAATCTGTAAACCTTTAATCTAAATGAAGGCCAGTAGAATAAAGATCAAGGTTTCATGCAATGCAGTTTGAAAAAATACATTTAAGTAATAATTAAATTACATAAACATTTTTATATGGACAAAGAATAGAAAGTTGTCATTTATACTTTGTAGATTACATAATTTCTAAGAATGTCTTTCCTACCAATTTCTTTATACTAATTAGATCTGTTCTCTATCCAATTAAAGCAAAATTGTAAATGGGCTGTTGCATGTATGGAAAGCATAAATCATACACATTCAGCTGACTGGTTATAGACATATTTATTTTTTGAGCGAAACACTAAGATTTAGCTTAAAGTAAAACTGACCTCTTTTAGGCCCAGTGCTGACAAGGCATTGATTAGCAGCATCACAGCTGGAAAAACTGTTCTGAGGCCTTAAAAAGAACTTGGGAGATTTGAAAGAAGATTGGGTAAAGATCAAAACCCCAAAAGAACAAGAAAAACAGACCTGGAATGCTCCGATTTTGAGGAATCTGGAGGTTTTATTTCTATTCTCAGTAACAGCAAACCTTTTGGGAGGATTTGGGAGGCTTTGGAAAATGTATATAAAGCCAAAGCAGAACAAGTTTTCCATGTCCAAACTTTCAGATTTGGATGAATCTGGACCTTTTAGTTCTATTTTCAGTTCCGTCAAGGAAGCTGCCTTCCTACTTACACCTAAATCACAGATAGATAAGGACTTTTGTTTGACTATCAGGCTGACCTGGAAATCTTGTTATGATCTGCGAGTCTACTGCTGTTTTGTGTGTTTCTATGTGGCTTTGCTAAAAACATTAAAATATGTATATTCATAAATACTTAAAATATCTTACTTTTGATTTTGGAAATCAACCATATTTTCTTCCCTGGCATTAACAAACTTCCAAAAATTCACATGTAATCTGACACGAATTCCCATTATGGAGATCAGCAACAAATTTCATTTATTAGAAATGGAACAAGTATGTTAAAACAGAAAACATTTTGCCTCATTTTTAAAGAAAAAACTTCACTTGTACAAAGATGAGTGATATGTATGCATGTGCTCAGATTTCATATCAATTCATAGTTTATGGCCAAGGTAGTATAACTTTAGAAACTTGCAACAGTATAAATGGCTCATGTGTTTTATATAATTCATGTTTTAAGTCACTTGTAAGGTTATTCTTGTATAATTTTATAAATTAGTTTTCCTCTCATTTGCAGTTTTCCTTAATATAAACACAAATAACAACTGACCACTATTGTTCTCCAGTAACCAGTTTACAATCACCTTTAAAAGCTATTAAAATATGCAGCTACTTAATTATTGTGTTTTCTTTATCCAGGGAAAATAATAAGCTGGATATATTATTTTTCACTGTAAAATGAGTTTTTATTTTATATTCCACTCAGTGGTTTCTCCCTTTCATCATAAGACCCTTTGAATTTTAAATTATAAAAATTATGTATGGAATGAGAGAGGGTCTTAGAAGAACAAATTAAGAAACAAGACAGGGATGACTCCTGTGTCTTTAACCAGATGCCTGACCTCAGTCTCATTTCTTCTTGCCTGCAAAGGACACAGATATTTGTTCCAAACTAATACTTATGTACCAACAGCCGGCCCACCTAGGAGAGGCTGTGAATGGATATTTTGAAATTGAAGGGAAAAAAACATACAGGTACTTAGTCCTGGGAAAAAATAGAAGGATGTAGGGTAGAAAGAGATGACAGATATAAGGATGCATCAGTGAATAAAAATGCAGGATTAAAATGACTTTCTGAGGTCAAGAATTACGTGATCTCAGTATTTTTTTAAAACAGAGTACAGTTTTCTTTTGTATGTCCTTATAGAGAGATACTGTTTTCTGCAAGAGTATTTAGCATGACTGATTTAGATCTAGGGCAATGTTGCATGCATGCAATCATTGTAATAAGATGCCTTAGTGCTAAGGAGAATGTACAGACGAAGAAATTAAAGGATAAAAGGATCTGACATAAAATCACACACTGAGAGAGGAGCCCGAGCAGTCTCCAGATGGTGGTAACAGCAGTGGATCTCAAAAATCCCACATTCAGGGCACAAAGGAAGGTGAGTAACTCTATCGGCATAAACTGTACAGCCATATAAGGACTGGGTATTGTTATATACAGTCTGGGTTCAGAGTAATCAAGGAATTTTGAGGTTAAAGCATAATTTTTCCATGAACAGATATCAGTTATAATCATATATATATATATATATATATATATATATATATATATATATTTACTTTATTTCCAAATTTCTCCAAATCAATCATTTTCTATCTATTTTCTATCTATGTATCTGATCTATGTTATCTATTAATCTAATATACTTATCTCTTATTATGGTTTACAATCATTTTCAGAGTTCAACAATTCATTCATTATAACTACTTTATGAAAATAATACTTCATAAATTATCCATTTATACACCATATATGTACTATTATGTATATACTATTTATTTATATAATACTTCATAAAGTATTATTTATTTATACACTAAAGAGGACTTTCATAAAATCCTCTTGTAAATTCATCCCAGGATTAAGTAAACAGATTCACACTACCTTTCCAACTTTCTTACTACATAGTAAAAATTTTAAAAGGTGAGTCCCTTATTTGACCATCAGCTAGACCATTATGTTATTGAAAACAAATATTTCTTTTGCAAAGTCTCTTGCTCTGCATAAACAAATTTAAAATAAAACTTTTATTTCACAGTTCTTTATAATGTCACTACCTTCTTAGAAATATAGAAAGGGGGTAAGAAATACTTCATATCAAGGAATATTAAGAAATGGCCAACAGATCTAAGGTTTTAAAAACTTTTATCAAGAAATGATTTGATTTGATAAAATGAATCTACTAATATAGAATAAGTAACAATTTTGTATGTCACTATGTTGAACACATTCGACACTACTCAAGAAGTTTATAGCATAACTTTAATATTTTTTTCTTTAGTTTTAATCAATTTGATAATGATATACTTTAGTTTTTCATTTTTTTCTAACTTAGGTTTTTGGTTTTGTGGGGGTTTTTTGAAATTTTTATATCTTTTGATAGTTTCCATCAAATTTGGAAATTTTTTACTCAATACTTCTTCAAACATTTCTTCTGCTTCTCCTCCCTTTTAGGACCCTAAATTTCCCCACAGTTCACTGATGCTCTGTTAATTTTTTGTCAGTCTTTTTTTTTTCTCTTTGTGTTTCCTTTTTCATAGTTTCTGTTGCTGTCTTCAACTTCACTCATCTTCTACAATGTCTAAGCTGCCAACAGTCACAGTCTATGCAGTTTTTAATCTCTAGGAGTTCAATCGAGGTCTCTTTTGTATTTCCCATACTCCTAATTGTCATGTCTACTCATCATTCTCACTTCTTGAATATATGGAATACAATAGTGAAACAATGTTATAATGTTCTTGTTTACTATTTTGATCACCAGTGTTATTTCTTGGTCAGTATTAATTGATTGTTTCGGATTTTTTTTTTTTTTCTCCTCATCCCAGGTTATATTTTCCTGCTTATTCCATGTATAGCAATATTGAATTGGATGGCAGGCACTGTGAATTTTACCTTGTCAGATCTAGACATTTCCCAGCTTTGTTTATGACACGGTTAAGTTGCTTGGAAAAGTTTTGGATCTTGCTTGAAAGCTTTGTTAGATGGGATCAGAGAAGCATTTAGTCTAGGGTTAATTTTGCTTTACTACTAATGGAAACATTCATGAGGGCTTTATCCCATGCACCATGAATGATGAGATTTCTCTCTGGTTGATGGGAACAGGCAGTAGGTAGTTCCAGCTCTATGTGAGCTTCAGGAATTGCTTCTTTTAATCACTTCATTAATACTTTTTTTATTTTATTATTTTATTATTTTATTTTTTTATTGCATTTTAGGTTTTGGGGTACATGTGAAGAACATGCAAGATTGTTGCATAGGTACACACATGGCAGTGTGGTTTGCTGCCTTCCGTCCCCTCACCTGTATATGTCATTTCTCCCCATGCTATCTCTTCCCACCTCCCTACCCCGCCGTCCCTCCCCCATTTTCCCCCAACGGACCCCAGTGTGTAGTGCTCCCCTCCCTGTGTCCATGTGTTATCATTGTTCAACACCCGCCTATGAGTGAGAATATGTGATGGTCGATTTTCTGCTCTTGTGTCAGTTTGCTGAGAATGATGGTTTCCAGGTTCATCCATGTCCCTACAAAGAACGTGAACTCATCGTTTTTGATGGCTGCGTAATATTCCATGGTGTATATGTACCACATTTTCCCTATCCAGTCTATCATCGTTGGGCATTTGGGTTGGTTCCAGGTCTTTGCTATTGTAAACAGTGCTGCAATGAACATGCATGTGCATGTGTCCTTATAGTAGAATGATTTATAATCCTTTGGATATATACCCAGTAATGGAATTGCTGGGTCAAATGGCATTTCTATTTTCAGGTCCTTGAGGAATTGCCACACCGTCTTCCACAATGGTTGAATTAATCTACATTCCCACCAACAGTGTAAAAGTGTTCCTATTTCTCCACATCCTCTCCAGCATCTGTCGTTTCCAGATTTTTTAATGATTGCCATTCTAACTGGTGTGAGATGGTATCTCAATGTTGTTTTGATTTGCATTTCTCTAATGACCAGTGCTGATGAGCATTTTTTCAACATTCCATGTTCATGGTTAGGAAGAATCAACATCGTGAAAATGGCCATACTGCCCAAAGTAATTTACAGATTCAACGCTATTCCCATCAAGCTACCAATGACCTTCTTCACAGAACTGGAAAAAAACACCTTAAACTTCATATGGAACCAAAAGAGAGCCCGCATAGCCAAGTCAATTCTAAGCAAAAAGAACAAAGCAGGAGGCATCACACTACTGGACTTCAAACTATACTACAAGGCTACAGTAATCAAAACAGCATGGTACTGGTACCAAAACAGAGATATAGACCAATGGAACAGAACAGAGACCTCAGAGGAAATACAACATACCCAACACCATCTGATCTTCGACAAACCTGACAAAAACAAGCAATGGGGAAAGGATTCCCTGTTTAATATATGGTGCTGGAAAAACTGGCTAGCCATGTGCAGAAAGCAGAAACAGGACCCCTTCCTGACACCTTACACCAAAATTAACTCCAGATGGATTAAAGACTTAAACATCAGACCTAACACCATAAAAACCCTAGAAGAAAATCTAGGCAAAATCATTCAGGACATAGGCGTAGGCAAGGACTTCATGACCAAAATGCCAAAAGCAATGGCAACAAAAGCCAAAATAGACAAATGGGACCTAATCAAACTCCACAGCTTCTGCACGGCAAAAGAAACAGTCAGTAGAGTGAATCGGCAACCAACAGAATGCGAAAAAATTTTTGCAGTCTACCCATCTGACAAGGGGCTGATATCCAGAATTTACAAAGAACTAAAACAGATCTACAAGAAAAAAAACAAACAAGTCCATTCAAAAGTGGGCAAAGGATATGAACAGATACTTTACAAAAGAAGACATACAGGAGGCCATTTCATTAATACTTTACTTGCCTCAGGTAGTTTCCTCAAACACTCCAAAATCAGTTCTCAACTGAAGATTCCAGAGGGTTTCTTGTTAGATCTCTGGAGCACCCTTTTTGTGCAACACTCTCCTCTCTACCACTCTTCTCTAAAGGACATCCTGGAATCATCCTTTGCACCCAGTTGCTGGGGCTGTTGTAGGTCTCTTCATTGTTTCCAATCTATCAAAGATTACGCTACTTTATTCATTACAGCTTTATAGACTCATATTCCATGTCTTGCAAAATTACTATTTTATATTCTCTTTTCTCTGGGTTGATGTTTTCTTCAGAAGGGAGAGCAAATTTGGTCCTAGTGGAGGTTGCAGTCAGCTGAGATCTGGCTGCTGCACTCCAGCCTGATGACATAGTGAGACTCCGTCTCAAAACATAAAACAACAACAAAAAAGAAACACAAGTATTAATGGCTGGGCACGGTGGCTCACACCTGTAATCCCAGCACTTTGGGAGGCCAAGGCAGGTGTATCACCAGAGGTCAGGAGTTCAAGACCAGCCAGACCAACATAAAGAAACCCATTCTCTACTGAAAGTACAAAATTAGCCAGGCGTGGTGGCGCATGCCTGTAATCCCAGCTACTTGGAAGGCTGAGGCAGATGAATTGCTTAAACCTGGGATGCAGAGGTGCGGTGAGCTGAGATCCTGCCTGCCATTGCACTCCAGCCTGGGCAACAAGAGTGAAACTCCATCTCAAAAAAACAAAACAAAACAAAACAAAACAAAAAAAACAACAAAAAAACACCTCTATCATATTCTCTAAACAACATTATATATAGGTCCAGGCTCAACTTCAGTGACCAATTACAATTATTTAGAAATAAACAGATGTCCTATTAAAATAACAGCATCTCTATTTACAAATTATGAAATAAGCAAGCAGTCTACATAAGGTGTTATTTTAAAGATTGAAAATTGCTTAAGTTACAAATTATTTGTAAAAATCCCTGAGATTCAAAACTAAAGTTAATAAGTTAATTTTCCAAGAGGAAAAAAATGGAAGATCAGATCACAAAACAATATATTTTATTCCACATGCCTTTGGCAATAAAATTGGGTGTTTCTTATCATCAAGTGGAGGAGTCTATCCCTTTTCTCCTAAACCTGGGCTAGCTCTGTGATTTGTTTTCACCAGTAAAATATGGCAGAATAGATAACATGTAGCTTCATTTAACAGGATTTGTAGGGTTCCATTTTTGTGTGCTCTTAGAAGTCTGTTTCAAATCTTAAGGAAAACAAAACTAACAAAATAGAGAAGCCACATGAGGAAGTTAGGTGCCACATAAGTTAACAAAGTTTTCTTGGAAATTTCATCCCAGTGACCAGCTTAATGCAGAAAATGGGTAAATCCTGCCCACACTTGTGGAATAGAAGAACTAACCAGCTTGGCCCTGACAGAATTCCATATTAATAAGTTTATAAGGAGTAAATTCTTGTCATTTAAAATCAGTCAGATTTGGGGTGTTTTTCTATGCAGCAATAGATAACTGAAACTGCTGTAAGATACAAACATAAAATATTAATATATCTAAATATCATATTTTCTTTAAAATGCAATATTGGCTTTAAGAGAGTTTAAAATTCATGTTATTAATCATTAAAAGGAATAATGACTATTGCCTTTCTTGTTGTTTTATCTCCTTGGGAAAGAAGAGCTTTTTTAGAAAAGATACAACGTAGAAATAGTGTTGATAAACACTTCGTAGAATACCCATATTTAATAATGTAAGGATATGCTGAGGAACAGCAGGAATGAGACTAAAACTGTGTTTCATATGGAAAGAGTGGACTGATAACTACTGATAATTGTAACTAGGCAGATTATATATCAGGGCTCCACAGAAATCAATTGGTGTGCACGTCACCACCAAAAGTAATCCTCATTCACATGAATACAAAGAGCATGGTTCTGCACTGACAAGATAGTGCCGTCTCTCAATCATCACACTGAAATATATAAAATCACAGGTTTTATATTGCTGTCAACTAAAGCTTGTCATCATGCTAAAAGGAATATCAATCAGTTTCATATTAGAGACATTCGTGAAATATGCAAAAATTTGTCTGAGGTACCATCTTAAATGTCTTTTTATTTCCTTTCTTTCAATAATACCCAATTATATTTCCTTTCTTTCAATAATAACCAATATTACATATGTATTTGTGTTATCAAAGGTCTAGCTAGGGCTACCAGTTTGATTTCAAGATGGTATACTATTCTTTATTCTTTCTGTTAATCGCAGCCCCAAATAATCGATACTCTAGATGAAACATGAATTAAGAAGACTGAATTCTTAGGATTTTCTTTCTGCCTCATATATTTTCTTATAGAGAGAAACCAATAACCCAGAAGTATCAAAATGCACAGCAGGAAAAAAAGGGCCACAAATTACATAATATAATGGAAAAATACCAAAGTTATGATAGCACAGAAGATAGAATCATCTAACAAGAATTTTAAGTCAGCCATCATAAAAATATTTTAATAAGAAATGAACATTCTTGAAACCAACCAAAGAAATTCTTAACAAAGAAATAGAATACATAAAGAAGAACCAGATGGAAATCTTAGAACTGAAAAATATAATAAGCAAAATTAAAAACTCAATAGGATACACTCAACAGTAGAATGTATAGGGCAGAGGAAAGAATCAATTAAATTAGAAGATAGAATAATAGAAATGGCCCCTGTTCTGTTCCATTGGTCTATATCTCTGTTTTGGTACCAGTACCATGCTGTTTTGATTACTGTAGCCTTGTAGTATAGTTTGAAGTCCAGTAGTGTGATGCCTCCCGCTTTGTTCTTTTTGCTTAGAATTGACTTGGCTATGCGGGCTCTCTTTTGGTTCCATATGAAGTTTAAGGTGTTTTTTTCCAGTTCTGTGAAGAAGGTCATTGGTAGCTTGATGGGAATAGCGTTGAATCTGTAAATTACTTTGGGCAGTATGGCCATTTTATTGCAGCACTGTTTACAATAGCAAAGACCTGGAACCAACCCAAATGCCCAACGATGATAGACTGGATAGGGAAAATGTGGTACATATACACCATGGAATATTATGCAGCCATCAAAAACGATGAGTTCACGTCCTTTATAGGGACATGGATGAACCTGGAAACCATCATTCTCAGCAAACTGACACAAGAGCAGAAAATCAAACACCGTATATTCTCGCTCATAGGCGGGTGTTGAACAATGAGAACACATGGACACAGGGAGGGGAGCACTACACACTGGGGTCTGTTGGGGGGAAATGGGGGAGGGGCGGGGGGTGGGGAGGTGGGAAGAGATAGCATGGGGAGAAATGACAGATACAGGTGAGGGGACGGAAGGCAGCAAATCACACTGCCATGTGTGTACCTATGCAACAATCTTGCATGTTCATCACATGTACCCCAAAACCTAAAATGCAATAAAAAAAAAAAAAAAAAAAAAAAAAAAAAAAAAAAAAGAAATGGCCCAATCTGGGCAACACAGAAAAAAAAGACTGCAAATGAAAATGTACAGAGTCTTAGGGAGCTGTAGGACTGTAACAGAGGATTTAACATTCATGTCATCAGATTAACAGTAAAAGAGATGTCAGAGGGTGGAGCTGGAATAATCAAAGGAATAGCAGCTGAAAAGGACTTAAAGGGTGTCAAGTTTTCTACATCCAGCAGACTGGATAAGCTGTTATGTATAGGGATAATGGGTGGCTTTTTTTTTTTAACTGTAAAGGTGTAGTGTGAAGACATTTTTTGTGTTTACAGAATAGTTCTATATCCCAATTGCACTGATGATTATGTGTGATGGATATTACACAAACATCATACCAATATCCATTTATTATACTGGTTTGGTAAGATAAAACTGTTAGAGGGAAGTAGTTGAAGAATGCATGGAGTCTCTGTACTATCTTTGCAACTTTCCATGGATCTAGAATTATTTTTAAATAGTTTTAAAAAACATTTACTGTAAAAATCCTATGTTATTTATCCCCCTTTTGAATCTACAGTGTATATGGGAAATATTTTGAACTGGAAGTCAGGAGATCCAATTGTAGTAGCTACTTTGTGGAATGACAAGCTGTTTCATCTTAGAAAATTGTCATTACTTTTCTATGCTTTAGTTTCCTTAAATGTGAATAAAAGGATAAGAGTTGACTTCTGAGGCACTTCTTATGATTTGATAATTTTGTCAAAGTTGACAGTTATTTCTCAATCATTAAATGTTTATTGGAATGGGTAGCATTAAAATTTTTCTTTACTCAGTAGATGCTATTTCAACATACATACTTCATGGGAATCTTGTGGATTAAATTAAGAATAAGACAAAGCTTCCTGTGCAAAAAGTTAAGCTCTTAGAAACTCTGTCTTATAATCATTCAATTTTAGAAGCCAATTTTATTAACAATTAACAAATTGTTATACCCATTTTTTAGATGTCCATATTATGTAAATCCAAAACACTGATAATTAAGGAATCAATGCATATGAAACTTAAAGACAGATATTTTTTATATGATTCAATTTCAATCCCCAGAGTAACAAGCAAACACCATTGATATTATTTTATTGTATATAATCCATTTTAGGATGTTTATTAACAGTTTTCTGCTTGGCTTTTGAAACTATTAAAATAAATACTTTTGTGATTATTACAATGTGAAATATTCCTTTGTCAAACTGTTATACCTGAATTTATAGCATAGGTGTTAATGAAGCATGAAAACTTTTCCTACTTGATTTGCAGTTGCAAGATTCTCATATTTTATAACAGTGCATTTTTTTTTTTTTGGTTTACATAATGTCAAAGAAAAGAATATTGTCTTTGTCAGTATATGCTCTGTTTTATAAAACTAATAAAAATGTAGGTAACAATTTAAAAATTGTAAATTGGTTCTAGAATAAACATAATAAACTAGGTAAAACTAAAATATTAAAGCCTTTAAAAGGGTCATTCACAATTTGGCAAACACTAATGCATTGCTGACCCTTAACTTCAGAAATGCACATTTCTTTCTTTAGTATCAAATAAGAAAAGAGCTAGTTATTGAGAAAATAAAATAACTTCTTTCTTTCACTGAAACCATATTCTTGGCATAACTATGCTGTGACATACACTCTTGATTAAGCAATAAAAGTTAAGCACAGAGCAGAATTTAAAATCATATTAATATATCCATTTGTTACCCCAAATTTTAGATGCAGCATAAATCTAACAGAAGTATATTAATATGAAATGTAACTTGAATAGCATAATATGACCTGTAGTCTTAGGCACGTTGATCAGCATTAATAAGATATTGTTTTGAATTTATTGCTTTATAATAGATGACTTTCAAAGCAAAATTAACAGCAAAATAAAAAAAATTGATATTGCTATGCATTGAAACTATAGTCAGTAAAAACTGCTACTTTTTGAATACCTAAAAAGCCTAAAATTAATGTGCTGTATACAGAGCTGGACTAGGATACATTTTGTAAGCAGTACACTTCCATAGTCTGTCTTTTGGGCCTTTATATGCTACGAAACAATAAAAGCAATGGAATGTTTTGTTGAGGTGGGGCAGGCCTCCTAGGTGAGTATACTGTATATTTCAAGTAGATTTCTCTCCAGGCATCTAAATAAGAACCTTCAAGAGTTGCTCAAGTGTTCTGTGCAATGCTAAATATTCAGAGTTGAAAATAAATCAGCATGTTACAAAACCCACCTGAGCGCTACCTTCACCAACTTCTCACTCACTGTTTTAATGTCTCACATGTTTTGTTTCAGTCTTCCCCTAGAACCAATTGGTCTTTTTCTTAGTTCAGTGACCAGCGAGGCAAAGAATAATAGGGATTTGTTTTTAAGAATAAATGCTCACTGATGTGAATCTGACACCATAATGTTCTGAAGGAAGTGCTAGCCTGGTTGCAAATATAATCTTTTTTTTTTCTTTTATTTTCTACAACATCCACAGCCCCGGGCATTGAAAGAAGGGGTTTCTAGATTGTTGAATACGTAGAAGATTTCTCTAGATAACTTGGAGCTGAGTGTGATATTAAAATGTTCATAGCCACCATCCTCTAAATTGGTTTACTCCTTAATAACAGTATAGCAACTGTTACAAATTTTTTTTTCTAGTTTTCAATATATTTGCTTCATATTATGTCAACTATAATTATTATTAAAGCATAACATTTTTTATGTAAGCAACAGCCTTTACATTTATGTAACCCATGATTTCAAGTTAAATTCCTTGAGGCAATATTGCCTTAACCAATCTTTGTCAATTTACATGTAAGACTAATTAATTTAGTAAGAATGATCTATGGTTCTTTTCTGCTCTAGAGCTAATGTGATTCTTATTTTTCAAAATGTAACAATCAGCAAGAAGCAACTCAGTCACTTTACCAAGGTTAATCCCATCACCTGAAGGATAGTTTAGGGAATATATCTTCTTAGGGTTGCCCATAATAAATTTTCTACCCAAGATACTAGAATTCTATTTAAAACAAACAGAAACAGATATTTGGTAGAATTTCAAGTTAACCTAGCATTTATAAGAATTCCTAATGTCAATGCTGCTGTAAAGTAGGCTTATAGGAAATGCTCTTCCCACTACAAATGCATTCTTTCTCCCTCCCTCATCTTGCTCTACCACTTGCTATGTTTATTTAAAACAGATTTTTAAAATGCTTCTAAAATGAAAGTCAAATATTGGGAAAATATCTAGATAATGCAAGCACATAAACAGCAAGAAGAAATGAAACTATAAAAAGATATACACACAGCCTCTCTTCAGTTATTTGATTCTCTAATAGGGAAATGCTTTCTTGTCTTGAACAATTAAAACATTTCCCTCCATCTTGTACTTAAGTCTTCTATTGATCTGGTAAAATGCTGGGCACTCTTTTGCTACCTCATATGAAATCACTTGCTCTAGGTTTCTATAAGATAAGGCATTCTCTTTCAAAGATGAGAATGGTATCATGTCATAAGAAGAGGCAAGTATTTCTAGATGTTGAAAGGAATTTTTGGTCACAAGAAAATTTCTTTTCTTTTTGTTTTTTGTTTTTTGTTTTTTGTTTTCCAAAGCGACCAGGTATAGTCACTTTGAAAAAAAACAAAAACAAAAAACAAACAAACAAACAAACAAAAAACTATTTTCTATAGCTGCTATGAAAAATAGCAGCTACTCAATTTATGATACTTGACTTGATTTTGTTCCATTTACAATTACAACAATGTCGGGCATAAAGAATAAAATCACAACATGTACTTCAGTATTTATTACAACAATCTCTAATACTTTTGCCACATGGGAAGGATTGGATTGAGCATAGCCTGGTTTTATTTCTCTCCCTGGGTAAAAAGCTTTGGTGACTCTGGTATAAAATCCGACCCTTCCTGGAAACTGTACTAATATCTATTAGAAGGAATTTCTTTGTTTATGAAATGATGTGAGCAGAATTTCCCTGCTGTGGAAGAACTTAAAAGACATTTAGAATCCATGGGCTGGGCACAGTGGCTCACACAGCTGTGCACAATGGTTCACACCTGTAATCCCAGCATTTTGGGAGGCTGAGGCAGGCAGATTACTTGAAGTCAGGAGTTCAGGACCAGCTGGGCCAATGTGGCGAAACCCCGTCTCCACTAAAAACACAAAAACTAGCCAGGTGTGGAGACAGGTGCCTATAATCCTAGCTACTAGGGATTCTGAGGCAGGAGAATTGCTTGAACTCAGGGGACAGAAATGGGCTGAGATCGTGCCATTGCACTCCAGCCTGGGCAACTGAATGAAACACTGTCTGGGGTGGAAAAAAAAGAATGAATGGATTTATGAAGCATGGACTCTTGGAAAATGTCATATAATCCCTGAATGATCTGAGTATCGTGTGGCAACATGTAATGATACTTCTCGCTATATGAGGTGAACAGCAACCTTCATTGCAATGGCTCATCTATGACTTTGGTCCAGTGGATGCATCCACTGCAGGATGTACTTATCCATCCAGGATGTATCCTGGGTCCTTCAGGCCATGTTCCACCTGTATCTATGTATTACTTGCATCATTTAAATTATTAGTAAATATTTATACTATACATGTTTCTGATTCATGTAAGTCAGTTCATTTTTCCTGCGTTTAAAAAAAAAAAAAAGTTATAGGCTGGGTGCAGTGACTTATACCTGTATTCCAGCACTCTGGGAGGCCAAGACAGGTGAATCACTTGAGGTCAGGAGTTTGAGACCAGCCTAACCAACATGGTGAAAACCCATTTCTACTAAAAATCTGAAAATTTGCTGGTGGTGGTGGTGGGTGCCTGTAGTCTCAGCTACTCAGAAGGCTGAGGTAGCAGAATTGCTTGAACCTGGGAGGTGGAGGTTGCAGGGAGCCAAGACTGTGCCAATGCACTCCCTCCTGGACAGCAGAGCAAGATTTCATCTCAAAAAAGAATGATAAATAGCAACTAATTAGACAGTTAATTCTATTGAGAAAATGGAATACAAATTAATTTTACAAAAACTGAAATTCAACTAATGTTTATGGAACCCTGTGATAATACTAGCCATATTCACAGGCAATACTTATTTAATTCTGCTTGATGCTCAAACCAGCTATGATAGGGCTTTATATTAATTAACAGAGGATGGAAGGTCAACACTATTGACAGCACTAGGATAGCAACTCTGTCTTTTGTTTCACAGCCCAGATGTCTTCTTTTTAAAAACTGTTGAGAGGCAGACAATACCTGAAAACCTGTATATAAAATGTGGCTCTGCTACTTACTCAATTATGGGTTTTTAATAATCTTCCAAATAGTCTTTGTTATAAATTGACCATATTGTGGTTACTAATGTTATCAATAAGTTGTTAAGTGGATTAAATTATTTAACACAAAAAAATTCATACAAATACTGGGACCAGTAAGAGTTATTACAACTTTGTCCTAATTTTTACTTCTTCTCACTCTGTATCTCAGTAGTAGCCCCCAAATTTCTAAACAGGGAGGCCTGAAGATAGTGGTATGAATGGAAGGGGAGGGAAGAGCAGAGGCAGACCCTGAAGCTGTCTTTTATTTGAAATATGATTCTGCAATTTTCATTTAACCTTACAGGGAAAAGATGGTAGAAAAATATAATTATTTTTGGTCATGTCAGCATTCTCAAAATCTGACCATGCTTTTACTTTTAATGAAAACAAAACTTCAAAAGTACAAGCCATGGAGTATGAACGAATCTTGGGAAATACTGTGAAATCTGGACCCAAGAGAGGAAAAATGCTTAGAGCTTATGCTCAAGCCTGAAGTGCTAATGTTAGAATCCTGAAGGCTAATTCCACAGAGGATAGGTGTGCTGTGCACAGTGAGTACGGTAACACAAAAATGTCAAGTGAGCAGGAGGGGACTAAAGGATAAATCATGCTCAATAGCTACTTCTGTTGTGAGGAGTTGTCCCCATTCAAGATGGACCAGAGATGTAGCTGGACACTAGCTCTTAACAGGTACCAATTCAACAGAGAGTTTCTGACCTATTGAGTTTTTGTTGAGGCAAAAGGAACTATAGGATTAAGATGTGGGGGAAGGTATTTCACACACACTCACACATACATGCACATGCAGCACACACACCCACACCCTACATACCAAATGGATTCTGAGGATTTTTCCTAGTTACCTCTATTGCATTTGTATCTATCTCACCACTAACACACGTAACAGTTAGAATTAAAAACCTATATTTAGATGTATCATAGTACATTTTAAGTAAAGGAAGTACAAACATTCAAAAGGCTTCCAGAAACAAGAAATAAAAACCAGATGGACATAAGAAACCAGGGATGCAAGCAGACAAGGATGAAACTTTCTAAAGCGTAAAAGAAAAATGACTTGTGGCTCACAAGTTTATATATAGCTATTTCATCACTTGAAAGTGAGGTTGAAATATATATACTCTTGGGAATAGAGACTTCAAAAGTTTTGCCACACACAGAAATATACAAAAACAGCATTTGAAAATTACTCAGAGAAAGTACTCTAGCAAGAGAAGAAATCATTCCAGAAGAATCAATAATAAGGCAGAAGACATGAAGGATGTGCAAATACATGACAGTACCTTTGTGTTTTGAAAGAGAATGATGCACTGTCAAGCTTACAAGAAAGGCACAAAAAATTAACATCTTTCTATGTTTTATCTTTTCTGATTTTACCCTTGTTTTCTGTTTCTTCCATGAGACTTCCTGAGAAGGAGATGATAGTGCAGAAACTAATAAATATCTGATCATATCTGGCTGAAGAAATAGGAATGAAGGAAAGAGAGACAGCAGAAGGGATGAAAGGGGTGATGCTGAGAAAAGCTGCATGCCTCCTTGTCAGGTAGAGCTTTTGGGACTGGTGAAAACTCAGAGAGGAATACGAGATTCAAGAGTGAAGAGGACCTTCCTCAGTAGACTCTAGAGTATCAGCAAGAGGTCAGAGAAAAATGCTTGCTGGGTTTAGGCTGATGAACTCATCTTGTAGATGCTCACATCAATGGATGGAAACCAGAGAATGATCTCCATGGCCATGCATGTAATAAGCAGCAGAGAGGGCCACTTTAAATGAAGGGAACAGGTGGAGAGAGAAGAGAGTCGATGTGTATCTGTAATTGAGGGCCAAATAGGGAGACAGATATTTCAGGGGACACCTGCATAGAGATGACTTGAGGACAGCAGGCATATGAATTGTCTTGCAATAAGAAAGCTCCTAAAACTTAGTTACAACCCCAAGGAAAAAAAAATATTTTGCCAACCCAGAGGAATAGGGCTTAACAAAGATATTAAGTTGCCTTTCAGAGAAAAGTTTTTGCACAGCTGGATTTTTGACCTGACAGTCATACTCACTGCATATGTTTATACTTTATTCTGAAGCTTTCCTACTGACAGGGTTTAAATAAAGGTTAAAAACATTATTGAGTGTATCCTCTGATCATCTCTTTCATCTCTTTAAATTCTTCACTGTATGAGTAAGCAAAATATGCCTAAAATTCTGACAAAACTGACTCCTATTTTAGACATGTAGGACAAGTTGCCAATGTAACCTTTTGAGTTATGTCCAGTGGGAACTAGAATGAATTATGTGACATTCCAAATGTACGGTCAACAATCGCTTTACATATTTGGTAATGAAGATACTGCTTACTGAACTGACATCTCCCTATCTTTAATTCTAATATTGAGTTTTTCAGGTAACTAGACAAGATATTTATATAAAATAAAACTTAGAATCAGAAATATGAACTGATGTACTTATATTACCATAAGTGAGGCATGGGTATGTTGGAGGTGTGGTTTAAAACATTTGTGAAAAATACTAAACAGTACTAAGTAACCTCTTACCAGCAAAATTTAAAACAATGGACAATTGTGAAATATTTACACAGATGCATTGTTTTGGTGAAGAGCTAAGTAATAAGTATCTCAAGATTCTGATTTTTTAAAAAAATGAAAATACACACACATCCAGTAAAACCATTGTGACTTTAAATTTTCACATCTTCTCTTTAGGTAGAGACATATCCAACCACTTCATTAAATGTCAGGCTATATTGCTATTTCACAGTCATTATCTTAAGGGCTTTCATTACACTCTTTGGATTTTAAATTGAATGTCAAATAGAATTTTGGTAAAAGAGAAATACATGATCTAGTTTCTTATGAGAAAAGTTAATGGATAAATTTCATCACTTTTCATATACTTAATTGAATGTTAGGTTTAATAAGTTTTAACTGACCACACTTTAAATTTTAAAAGTACTCATCTGTATTTATTTTACTCCCTTACGTTTCTTATTACTAAAGTCTATGTTTTCAAAACCAGTCCAAAAGTAGAGCAACTGGTCTGTCAAATTGTTATATACTTATGTTAATATAGGACAGATTATTTATTTTCTTTTGTTTTGCTTTTGAGATGGAGTCTGTCTCGGTTGCTGAGCTTGGAGTGCAGTGGCACAATCTCAACTCACTGCAACCTCCGCCTCCCAGGTTTAAGCAATTCTCTTCCCTCAGTCTCTTGAGTAGCTGGGCTACAGATGTCTGCTACCATGGCCAGCTTTGTATTTTTAGTAGAGACAGAGTTTCTTTCACCATGTTGGTCAGGGTGATCTCGAATTCCTGACCTCAGGCGATCCACCCTCTTCAGCCTCCCAAAGTGCTAGGATTACAGGCATGAGCCACCACACCTGGCCCAGACAGATTATTTGAATGTGGGTTTGTTTCATAAATCCAGAACATATGCTAATTTTGCATAATATGTAAGGAAAGATGATCTTTTAAATACTCCTCTAAAGTGCTTAATCAAGTTAGAATCTTTGTGAGCAGGACAAGAGTCATTCTGCTTCCATATATATGAAAATAAGAATAAAGTTCTGCCTTGTGGAAAGTTGTAGAAGTTTAAGCTTCAGTCATGTGGATGTAGATGGAAATATGGGCTGAATTTATGAGTGATGATAGAAGAGTTAAATTTATGAGGATTACTAAAAAAAAGTTATATTATTGGTACAAAGTTTTAGGTTAAAATAGTGTAATATAAGATTAATAGCATTAAATTCTAAATTAGACTATCGGAATTTCAGATTTTATATACTCTTCGCACTAGCAATGCTGGCCAAAGGCAAGTTAATTAACCCTTTGACCATGAGACTATCCCTTAAAATAACATCTATTGCCCTCATAGTAGAAATGTCTCGAAAGCAGAAACTTCATCTTCTACACCTTTTGATTTTCTTTATCAAATGAGGAGCTCTCAGGGATTCTGAGTTGCACAACAGAGAGGAAAGTTTGCATTACAGTTTCTGTGAATTGAACCCTTTTGATTTGTGTTTCACAAAGTCCTGCAGGGTAGCCCGGAATGAGTGCCTGTCACACCTGGAGGATTCAATAAATCCTGCTGCAATCCACTCGGAACTGCTACAAGTTTTTTATGTTTTCTTCCTCCCCAGGAATTAAGTATAGAACAATATATATTACATTTCTAATTTACTACAAATCAATATACTATTATAATTTAGACTGTTTTAACCCTCCCCAATATTGTTTCAATCCATTGCCGACATAGTTAAGCAGAAACCACATAATTGTGTGATTAGTATTAATATCATCATTTGTTTTTGTAATCTAAACAAATTTTTCATTCAGAATTTGAGTCAATTTCTTCACCACCTGCCTGAAAATTGTGCTCACCCATCTTCTGAAGCATTTCATGCCTTCAAACTCTGTTATCCACTCTGTTTATAAAGACACTTAGATTAGTAACACAAATGTTGACGGTTATGAAATTATAGTAAGCTAAAGGATAAGCATAATTTTAATCCATGCTTGCAAGTTTCAGACTGCTGTGAAAATTAGCTTATGGATCCAGAGAGTCCCCTGACAACATGCATTCATGATGGTGTAAAATCTGTGAAAGTACTATTAATGCTTTAGCCGCACTAATAAATAAGAAAACTAATAAGATTGCCTCTTAGAAATTCTGTTGGCTACATTGGCTCTTCTTTTTATGTCACTTTATTGAGTAGAACCAACCCAAATGTAACCTCACAGTGTAATTCTCTCATGAATAGTTCCTGCAGATTTAGATTGGAATGGTATCTGGCCATAAAAAAAGCAGTTTAATGCTCCAGTGAACACCATTCACTAATCCTCATGTATCATTTGTGAAATTCAGTCTGTCTGGCAAAAATAAATGCCTCTTTGCCCTTAAATACTCTGTAAAAATGCAGTCTGAAAACCATATCCAGGTAATGGTCACTTTCCTGGAAGAAAGTAAAGAAGGGCCACAGTCAAGATCATTATTTTCTTTCCAGCAAACGAATGCAAAATAAGTTTCTTCAGCACTCTAAGAGGATTTTTGAAAGGTGGAAGTTGTGGTTAGGTTTGCTGCTTATGGCTGTAAGACTGGAAATGATTGCATTTGTGTACATAAAGTCATTCAACTCAACATACCATGAGTGAGGCCTCATTTGCACCAGGAAATGCATGGCTCAAGACACAAAACTCTGCTCTCCACGTTTTCACAGCTGTCTGCTTGTCACTCCACATCACAGCAGGATGAGGGATCATATGTATAGAGAAACATTTTGCAACCTTTTTTGAACTCATGATTTCATGCTTGCTTTCTCAATCGTCTTCCATATTCCTCTGCTAGGTTATCTGTGGACTCTGGATCCACAGGCTAATTTTTATAGATGTCTGAAACTTTCTATATGTGTATGTGTGTATATATGTATATATATGTGTGTATATACACATTTGAGTTTACATTATGAAAAGTAGAAGTAAAGAGAATGCCTTTTCTAATCTGTGTTTTCAATCACAACCCCATTATGGAAATTCTCCCACTGTGGATTTCGCTGCTTAAGGAGATTTGTCTCTTTGAGCTTTCCTACTCTCCATTCCCTGAGCATCACCTCTCAGGAGTCACTGAAATCGAGTTCTGAGTTAGAAGGTGTGGACCTGACCCCAAACAAATTAAAAGAGACCAACAGATAGCTTTTATGTTTTGAATTATTAATTTGATTTCTTTCTGTGTGCACAAAGTCCCCAGGGATCACCTGTAACAAATATGCAAAATTTAATTTAGCAGAGAGAACATGGATATTGGGATCATTAATCACCCCATGTTCTGGACCCCCCAAACACTTCGTAGTCCAAACAAAAGCAATTACAATGGAGTTCTCTTGGTTTGGAAATGCAAGACACTTCTTAGTTAGGGAGGAAAGATAATTCAGCTACTCCAAACACCATTGTTTTTTGTTTTCACTAACTCTAGTCTCTTTCATTAGCTCCTTTCTCTGTAGAGAAACGCTGAAGCCATAGAGTGGTGCTGGTTTAATAAATCCACTTACACCTCGTTAGTGCTCCAACATCAACTGGCATGGAGAATGCAGCCTTCGATTCTCATGATCCCAACACATCAACGTAATAAACTGTATTAAACAGAGTACAGCTAATTTCAAGTAACTGCAGTTTTGGTTTTGCTCTTCACACTTTAAAAATAAAGAACAAACATCAATCATCTAAGAATGCAACTAAGTAACTAAATGGAACTTTGTAGCCACTTAACTCTATTCCTTCAACAAATGAGGAAAGAGGTGAATTAGAGTGTGTTTAGAACCCTCATTTTCTATCTGGCTAGCATTCCTTCCACTAGAACAGGCATTCTCGAAATCACCTGAAAGAGACTGATTTTCTTTTGATGGCCAAAGAGCTTTCTTTGGCCATCAAAAGAAAATGGTTGGTTCCATAGTTTCTAAATTTATGGTTGGTTCCATAGTTTCTAAATTTATAGCGTTTCATAATGATAATTTATATTTAGAAGAAAATAAAAAATGCTACAGTTCTCAATGAACTACAGATATGGAATTCAATGTACTTATTTTACTGAATTTTCTAAGATAAGAAAGTAAAAATGTCTTATACTTTATAGAATGTAAAAATAGTGGGTGCGACTCAAGATAATAGCAAGATGTTCTACTGAAAGAATATCATAGTAAGATGTTCTATTGAAAGACTATAAAAACATTCTTCCTTAATAATTATTTAACAGGAAACACCTCATTCCTTGATTATTGATCATCTGGTTCAAATATGTTTTTTCCTATTTCTACATCAATGAATCAATTGAATCATTTGGGTTTGACCTTTCATTGTGACTGTTGAAATTAGTTTGTTTTGCTCATAATAATTTATTTACTGTCATTACTTTTTATAACAGGGTATTGGACAGAATTTCTTGTTCTTAATGACTTTTCAGTAGGACTACAAAGTGGGAAAGAGCTATCTTTGCCACCTTTAATGATTGAGCATTTATGTTTTATTCGTGTGTGTGAAATCTCAGAGACAGCAAACAAATGTATTTAATGTAATAACACTTCTCAGATCTTAGGAAATCTATTTTTTAAAAAGAACTTAGAGCCAGAAAGATAATCCAATAACCAGGTATTTAATAAAGCACAAAATAAGTGTGTTAGTCTAGAGCCAGGTTGTCTGAGTTTGAATTCTGTCTCCCTATTTAGCCCTGAGACTTTGTTCCAACTATTAAATCTTCTAACTCACTAACCAGCTGAGTGAATTTGGTGTGACTTTTGTCTATTAAACCTTAAGATAACACAACTTTCTCATTATGAAAACAGAAATAGTAATACAACTTAACTAATTGATATATTATAAAAATTATTGATTCCAGAAAGCATATAGAATTATACCTGGCAAATAGTACACACTTCATAGGTTGGCTATATGTATGGCAGTCATAAACATAGAAATCATACCTTATGAAGAACAACTAAAGCAATTATATGTACAAGATATGATAGTTCTGAGCAGTTATTATAAAGGGCAAAGCCAAAAAATCAACAAACAGAAGTTGCAGGACCACAGACTTAAATGAGATGAACGGAAATGTTCTTTAATAATTAGAATTGTTATTAACTATGAGCTCTGTACACATTTAAAATGTTTAAGAAGAGAATGCATGATAAACTTTCAAAGTTATTAGAAGGCATTTCTTACTACTAAATGAATATAATGAATGTCATTCTGTCTCTATGAGGTTATATATTTTCGTAAATGGAGAAAATCTTACTAGAATATATGTATTTCCTGGATTTTGCATTTCTCTAGACCCACGTACTATCAGACCTAACTTCTGCTCAGCCTAACAAATTTTTACCTTCTCTTGCCAGACGGACAAATTTTTCTTAAAATTTTACATCTAAAACTGAGGATACTATTACTTAACTAATATTGAAATAAGGACAGTCACAGCAGTTCTTAATATGTAGTTAAGAAAAACAGACATAGAAGCCAGCTGAAACACTTCTAATATTTCAGACAGCTGAACAGAACATTTGCCGTGTTTCACAATGACAATGAATAGATTAACTGAACTCTTCAATTCCTTTGTTTTCAATGGAATTGTGTAATTGAACTATATTATTTCAGGTTCTTTATCATATGAAGCTCTAATTTCATTATTGAAATCAAGAAAAATTAATCATTAATTTATACAAGCAGTTTGGCATGGTGGTGCATGCCTGTAATCCCAGCTACTCGGGAGGCTGAGGCAGGAGAATTGCCTGAACCCAGGAGGCGGAGGTTGCAGTGAGCCCCGGCCTGGGTAACAAGAGCAAAAATCTGTCTCAAAAAAAAAAAAAAAAAAAAAAAAAGAAAAGAAAAGAAAAGAAACTCTCCAAACATGCAATTATTTGGTAGAAAAATAATTACAGTGGTAAAAGGATCAAGTAGATTGGTAATCATCCTGTATTTCTATTATAACAGTCAATTACATGTTAGCTGTGTTAGGTGCAAAGGTATCTTGTAGTTAGAAGAATTGAGGTACAATCAGGACATGCTGATTAATTGTTCTAAGACTTTGAGTAAATTATATAACATCGCTAACTAGTAGTTACTGTGCCCATAAAATGAGGAGAATGTCTGCATTTGCTTATTCATTCGTTCATTCATTCATATCCTGGCTAATTCCATGAAAGATTTGATAAAGACTATCAAGTGAAAGGTAGACTATATTACAAATGGTATGTAGTCTAAAATTGGTTTTATCTTAAGAAATATGTGTTCTGCTGCAAGATACCCTGGTTCCAGAAAAATATTTTGAACAAAATTACAGATTTTTAAATATATAGTAATACTTTCTGTGATTATTTGGGCATGTGCATTATTAGTAGACTTCCTCCACTCATTGGAACTTCTTAATGCACTAAGACATGGAGTAGATCCTGGCAGAGATACAACAAAAAAATAAAAACCACAGGCCAGTCTTCCTGATGAACATCAATGCAAATATCCTCCATGAAATACGGCCAAACTGAATCCAGCAGCACATCAAAAAACGTATCCAACACAATCAAGTTGGCTTCATATCTGGGATGCAAAGTTGGTTCAATATATGTAATTAATAAATGTGATTCATCACATAAACATAAATAAATATAAAAACTACATGATTAACTCAATAGATGCAAAAAAGGCCTTTGATAAAATTCAACCTCCCTTCACGTTAAAAACTCTCAATAAACTAGATATTGAAGGAACATACCTCACAATATTAAGAGCCATCTATGACAAGCTCATATCCAATATCTTACTGAATGGGGAAAAGCTGGAAGTATTTCCCTTGAAAACTGGCACAAGACAAGGATGCCCTCTCTCACCACTTCTATTCAACATAGCATTAAAAGTTCTGGCCAGAGCAATCAGGCAAGAGAAAGAAATAAAGGATATTCAAATAGGAAGAGAAGAAGTCAAATTATCTTTGTTTGCAGATCATATGATCCTATATCTAGAAAATCCCATCCTCTCAGCCCAAAAGTTTCATAAACTGATAAGTAACTTCAGTAAAGTCTCAGGATACAAAATCAATGTAAAAAAAAAAAATTCTAGCACTCCTATATACCAACAACAGGTAAGCAGAGAGACAAATCATAAATGAACTCCTATTCACAAACTGCCACAAAAATAATAAAATACCTAGGAATATAACTAACAAGGGAAGTAAAGGACCTCTTCAAGTAGAACTATAAACCACTGCTCAAAGAAATCAGAGGAGACACAAACAAATGGAAAAATATTTCATGCTCATGAATAGGAAGAATCAATATGAAAATATCCATACTGCCCAAAGTAATTTATAGATTCAATGCTATTCCCATTAAACTACAATTGACTATCTTCACAGAATTAGAAAAAAATTTTTTTTAATTCATATGGTGCCAAAAAAGAGCCCAAATAGCCAAGACAATCACAAGCAAAAAGAACAAAGATGGAAGCATCATGCTACCTGGCTTCAAACTATACTACAAGGCTACAATAACCAAAACAGCATGGTACTGGTATGAGAACAGACACATAGACCAATGGAACAGAATAGAGAACTCAGAAATAAGACTGGACACCTACAACCACCTGATATTCAACAAACCTGGCAAAAAAAAGCAAAAGAGGAAATATTTCCTATTTAATAAATCATCCTGACTAGCCGTATGCAGAGAATTGAAACTCGACCCCTTATTTATACTATATATAAAAATTAACTCAAGATAGATTAACGACTTAAATGTTAAACCTCAAACTATAAAAATCCTAGGCAATACCATTCAGGACATAGTCACGGGCATGGATTTCATGATGAAAATGCCAAAAGCACTTGCAACAAAAGCAAAAATTGACAAAGGGAATCTAACTAAGCTAAAGAACTTTTGCACAGCAAAAGAAACTCTCATCAGAGTGAACAGACAGAATGGGAGGAAATGTTTGCAACCTATCCATCTGACAAAGGTCTAATATACAGAGGCTGCAAGGAACTTAAACACATTTACAAGAAAGAAAACAAACAGCCCCATTAAAAAGCAGTTAACAGATATGAACAGGCAGGTCTCCAGAGAAGATATATATATACATGCAGCAACAAACATGAAAAAATGCTCAACATCACTGATCATTAAAAAATATAAATCGAAACCACAATGAGATACCATCTCACAGCAGTCAGAATGTCTATTATTGAAAAGTCAAAAAACAACAGATGCTGGTGAGGTTTTGTAGAAAATGGAATGCTTTTACGCTGTTGGTGGGAATGTAAATTAATTCAACCATTTTGTTTTCATACCTGCACACAGAAACACTCCAGAAAGACACTGAGGCAAACACGAGCCTAAAACAGTAGCACATGGCCTCAGCTAAAGGGGTGTTACTGCTTAAAGGTCTGCTCTGCTCCTGCAGTGGGTACTTGGGTAATGATATCTTGTCTCAGTTTCTCAATTTTTTTTTTTTTTTTTTTTTTTTTTTTGACGAAGTCCTACCGTGTAGTCCAGGCCAGAGTATAGTGGCATGATCTTTGGTCACTGTAACCTCTGCCTCTGGAGGTCAAGTGATTCTTCACTTCAGCTGCCTCAGACTCCCGTGTAGCTGGGATTACAGGCAGGTACCACTATTTCTGGCTAATTTTTATGTTTTTAATAGACATAGGACTTAACCATGTTGGCTAGCCTGGTCACAAATTCCTGACATCAGCCTCCCAAAGTGCTGAGCTTACAGACATGAGACACCACTCCTAACCTTTTTTTTTTTTTTTAACTTTTAATTTTAATTTATCTAGTTTTGATTTTGTTGCTGTTGTTTGATTTTTGTAGTTTCTTCATCCTCAAAATGAGAAAAACAACAATCATATTAGTAAAAACCTACCACATAGGGTTCACTTAGAGAATGACAGGAGGTTACATACATAAAGCACTTAGAACACAGTCTGGCACATCTTATCCCTTAACAATATTAGTCAATAATTACTCCTGTGGTGGTTGTTACTGCAGCATTTCAATTTCTTTGCCATCCACAAGAGTCTTCAGATATAAGAAAACACATTCTGTACCAAATCTCCTTAGCTTAGGAAAGCAAAGTGCCCAGTATACTGAATATCTCACTCTGTAAAAATAATCATTGATATACTAAAATGTATGGATGGTAGAGAATGGACCACAGCCTCTGAGCAATATTTCAGGTAATGAAGGCTTTTCTTCTCCAAAACAAGATTAGTTTTATCATCATCAAAAAACACAAATGACATAATAGTAAACTATCCAAAAAAAATAGTATCAGGAAAGGGTTAGAAAAGGATAAGGATATTTTAATAACCAACACCCAAATGAATAAAAAGCTAGAGTAAAAACATCTTTTTGGAGAAAAGACGCTTTTTAATTGTTTTTATTCGTTCTTTTTTTTGTTTGTTTGTTTAGTCTTTTAAATCCAGTGTTGTGTTTATGGATGTAATGTTGGATATATCACAGTTCACCTGATGGATTTGTTTTTATTCCTAGTGATTGATAATTAAATGTAAGTGAATTGAAAAGGTATTACATTGTGAACCAATGATAATTATAAAGCTTCATTCGTAAAATGGTTTTTTTCAATGTGTCAGAGAGATGTACGGCAGTTGTTTATTGACAATGTTTTAATGACTACATCAGGTAGAACTAGTATTTAAATGACAGATCTGCTTTTTATGTTGGCTTTACTCTCTCTGCATCCTACCCTTAAACTCTTTTCTGCTGTTGTTAGATGAAATCTATGTAGAAACAAATTAACATAGGAAGCTTTAGACAGTTATCCTTAGAATGGATGGCTTGCAAGATTAGCACTTGACTGACATTCAGTAACTTGAAGGGTAAACAGCTCTCTACGTGGAAATAAAGCTTTCTCTAAATGATCATAGGAGTCCATTGTGCCTAAACTGTTTGTAAAAATCATATAATTTGTACCAAATACCTGGTTTTCTTCCTGAAATTCTAGAAATTTGGTATGTATTTGACAGAAGGTGCTTACTGGACCATGATAAAAAATCCTAGACTTCTAGCCTTAGGCAAGATTTCCTAGTAGACCTTTCCACATATGTTGTCACAACTCATTACTGGAAGAATTAAGTGTCTCCCTTCTGACTCTAGTAGGAGAAGCTTCTTGGAAGGTTGCACTGAGTTTTCTCTGCATATGGCTTTTCCCTTTGCTGATCTTGCTTTGTGTTTTTTACTGTAATCAATCATAGCCATTAGTTTGGCTATGTGCTGAATCCTGTGAGTTTTAGTGAATTACAGAGAGTGGGCCCAGGGGGAGTTTGAAGATCTCAAAAGCATAGTTCAATTAAACTTTACTGAGAAAAAAAAAAATCTGATGCAGATGAATCCCACTAAGTACAGCTGTTCTGTCATTTTAGATTAAATTTGACATTGAATGTCTTCATTTTAACACCACAAATTGGGACCATCATGAAATTTCCCCCAAGTTCTCCTTGAGGATATTATGAAAAGAATTAACAGTTACTGAATATTTTGAGTAATTCATACATATTATCTCATTTAATAAAGAATTAAGAGAGGAGGGTCATATCATCTCTCCAGCACACCTGCATCAAAAAGCTCAGAAACATCACAGAAATTGTGTATTGTGATATAGTTAATACCTCTATTATCTGAATTTAAGATTTATCTGACTTTAAAACCTATAATTTTGTGTAATTTTTCCTGAAAATAAAAAAGAGAAGATGTACTTTGGTATATTCTAGAAATGTTTGCTATAACTGTTTTTGTGAATGGAAGTACTGCTGAGAAAAATGAATGCTTCGTTTAAAGAAATGCCTAGAAGACCTACTTGGAGACACAAAGAGGCCAATCAGCATGACATAGGGCATGTGGACAAGGCTTCTGACCATTCCTATCATATGTCACTGTCACTAGTTGTCCCCTTCGGGAAGCTGAAAATCAGGTTGTTGCTAAAAATTAGAACACAAGCACCCTAGTCTTTATCAGTGAGGTGCTCAAGATAGAAGGATAGGATTCAATCACTCATCTCTCTCTAACCCTGTTTTCTTTGCACACACACTTCTAAAACTTCTGACATTTTCTTGCATGACATTTATCTGCACTTATTTTCTCCAATTAATGGTAAAGTTATATCCATTTATCATAAAATTCTTGAGGGGAAGAGCTGTAATATTCATTTTCAGAAAAATATGAACAAACTAGCTAAGGAAACACACACACACACACACAATCTACTCATAGAATTTGATCTCTACTATAATTATAATATACACTAAATATTTAAAAGACACAAAGTTCAATATGTTATTTTAGATATGACCATTCTTCCTTTCCAAGAGAAAATAAAGAAATGAAAACTGGAACTATAAAATAAAGTTAAAATCAGTACACGAAGTACTGACAACTGCTTCATTTTCCTTTACCTCATGTCTACAAATGCTTCTCGGATGCCTCTGGGCTACAGGAGGCTATGAAAAAGTTACTCAACAGAGCTCCATTTCTTCTTTTCCTAGAGAGTGGCCCAAAGGGAAAACAGTTCTGTCAATAACATATTTTCTTTTTTATATGGAGAGACTTTTGTAGACCTCATCTGTACATGGTGTACAGGATATAAAAAGTTCTTTACATTGTTTTTCTTAAATCCAACTAATGTTTTGTCATTACTATGACAACCTTTACATTCAGATTTCCAGAGATACTCATCAAAATAATGAGGGGTATAAAATATGTAGACTTCAGTCATCTTCCAAAGAAGTTCAGTGTTCAAAATAACTGTGAGCAACCTGGTGGCAGGAATGTAAACACCAAGATATTTGTGTCCTTTGGATAGAAGCCGTATTAACAGGGGTGAGATATACCTCTTTGTCATTTTGATTTGCATTTTTTTGATGAACAGTGCTGTTGAGCACCTTTTCGTATCTTCACCATTTTTGTGTCTTCTTTTGAAAAATGTCTATTCAAATATTTTGCCCATTTACAATTGAATTTTTTAATAAAAAAGAAATCTAAAACTAAGATATTTCTGGTCACTTTTCTTGTCCTCTGATAATAACTAGAATTAAATGGCCAATCCACATAGGTATGAAACTTGTATTAGTTCCCTTAGGCTTCCATAAAAAAGTACTGCAAACTGGGTGGTTGACACAACAAAAATCTATTGTCCTACATTCCAAAGGTGATATGGTTTGGCTGTGTTCCCACCCAAATCTCATCTTGAATTGTTGATTGTTGCTCCCATAATTCCCATGTGTTGTGGGAGGGACCCAGTGGTAGATAATTGAATCATGGGGATGGTTTCACCGATACTGCTCTCATAGTAATGAATAAGTCTCAGAAGATATGATGGATTTATAAGAGGTTTCTCCTTTTGCTTGGTTTTCATTCTCTTGTCTGATGCCATGTAAGACATGCCTTTCACCTTCCAACATGACCGTGAGGCTGTCCCAGCCATGTGAAACTGTGATTCCATTAAACCTCTTTTTCTTTATAAATTACCCAATCTCGGGTATGTCTTTATCAGCAGCATGAAAATGGACTCATACAAAAGGCTAGAAGTACAAAATCAAGGTGTCAACAAGGCTGGTTCCTTTACTGTGAAGGAGAATGTTTCTACGTGTCTCTTATAGCTTCTGGTAGTTACAGGCATTGCTTGACTTGTCGGTGGCCACCTTGTCCATGTCTTTCCTTTGTCTTCCTTCTGTACATGTCAGCCTCTTTGTCATTAGGATCAACCCCAATGACCTCATCTCGGATTGGTCATCTATAAAGACTCTGTATTGCAACATCTTTTAGGAGGACACAATTCAAATAATCACAATATTTTATAGAGGTTACTATGGTATTTTATATAACATTGGTTTCCTGGGATTGCAGGTGAGAGAAAGAAGGGTATTGAAGGAGGATTTTCCTGTTTATATTTTAGAATGTTTGAGTAGTTAATAATAAAAGTATTCCCTATTTATTAATTTAAGAAAATTAGCCAGTAAAAAAGTTGCAGAAGCTTGTATTTTCTCTTTTAAAAACTATTTAGAAAATATATATAAAAAGGTAAAGCCAACAGTTGATAGTAATTGTCTCTAGGGAATCTTGCAAAAGAAGTACAGAGAGATTTCATCTTTTATTTTTCTCCCCTTTCTATTTAAAAATATTTATCATTTAATTTCATAATTTCAAAATTATCCTAGGCTAGGTGCAGTGGCTCACACCTGTAATCCCAGCACTTTGGGAGGCTGAGGCAGGCAGATCATGAGGTCAGGAGTTTAAGACCAGCCTGGCCAAAATAGTGAACCCCCATCTCTGCTAACAATTAGCCAGGGTTGGTGGCTGGCGCCTGTAATCCCAGCTACTCAGGAGGCTGAGGCAGGAGAATAGCTTGAACCCGGGAGATGGAGATTGCAGTGAGCTGAGATTGCATTATTGCACTCCAGCCAGAGTGACAGCGTGAGACTCTGTCTCAAAAACAAACAAACAACAACTATCTTAGAGATCCTCACTGGGGTTATTTAAGAAAGGTTAAGTCATCAGTGCTGGGATGTGCCCTGCAACTTAGTCTGTAGCAGAGTGAAATAGAGTTATGCAAGTCCGAGCAACTGAAGGAAACTGCAGGCTGAGATCACTCATGCACACAGAACTCAGTGCTTTGGACTCCATCTAAAAACTGTGATGAGTTTCAGTGACATTTAAAACAAGTAAGTCACATATTCTCATTCCCTTTTACAGATGAGGAAGACTGTCTGAGGAGTTAAATGACAGTAAAAAATGGGACCAAAGTATGAATCCAGCTGTTCATGTGTTTGTGTGATTTCACACGGTCTGGTTCTCCAACTCATTCTCCTGTTGGTGCCTTTTCTATACCCCTCCACTGGAAGGTAAGCACTTCGAGAACAGTGCCTCGTGCATCTGGTAAACCATGGCTGGGCAGCGGACAGCCTAGTGTGCCATATGGTGCCTCATACACACTCAACATATACATGTTAAATGAATAAGTGAAAACTTCTGGCAAAGATGTTTATGACTTATGTGTTAATAGCCTGGTAGCTAATAAATAACTACACAGTATATGTTAGTATACATAACTTTATATACTAAATCACCTGTTGAAACTACTTTTAAACTCCCATCTTATATTAGCCAATCATGAATTTTAAACATATACCTTTTATGCCAACAACAAAACACACAAAATTTTAAAACTATGAAGTTACTAAAAGAGAGATAATTAAAAACTCTCACAGATTATCTTGCTAATATCTACAAAAAAAAAAAAAGAAAGAAAGAAAAGAAAAAGAAAGAAGATAATTCCAATGGTAAGTAAACAGTCTTTATTTGACTTCAGACCAAGATCTAAAGTTGTCTTCATGTTTAACTTGGGTCTGCTTTAGGATTCCAATTTAATCACAAATGTTGGCATAAACATGCTACCTTGGAGAGCACTTCTTACCAGAGAAGTACTTAGCATGCAAATCTACGACATAAATTTAGTTTACAAATGGCATGCAACAAAGATTGCTGCTACATCTCATTCTCTCGTCACAATAGATGTGAAAAAGATAACTAGTTAGTGAAATAACTATAATTCAAGTAGAAAACTGACATAAAGTCTCATAAGCTTTGCCAAGTAGCTTTACTTTTGACAGTACAGAGCTCTTTACACAGATATATCTTTTGGTTCAGTGACAATTTTACTAGAATAAAGGATGGGCAAGAATTAAAGTGTCTTAGGGTAGTTAAATATGTGCAAACATAGTTAAGAATTCTCTCTCTTCTGCTGTCCCCTAATTTCTATCAAATGTCAAACCTATTGTATACATGGAGAGTGAGTCTACAGCATAATATTTTAGGATAGAATCCAAGTTGTCCTCACTTAGCATTTCTAAAATCACGGGTTAGAAGACCACAACATATTTAAGAAATCATTAGTCTCCTCATTTGGAGGATTTTGTGAGTTGTACATTATTGCATCATATTTTTAGTACATAGATGCTATGCATTTTAAACAGATGATGAAATTGAGTAATTGATTCATCTTTGTATTCATACCAAATATAAGTGATAAATGAAATGTGATCAGAACTTAAAGTAGACATTTGAAATACACCGGGAAGATAGTCATTTCCAGATAAAGGAACTCTGATAAGCAGTTGACCACAGTTAATCACCAGAGGAAAACTACAGAGCTCCAAGAAGTCCTTTTGCCTCTGTAAGATGTTACAGTTTTAAGCTGAAGGGTTAGAAAGGTCTTTCTTTAGATAACAAGCTGAATATATTTAAAATATTAAATTAGAAATAAAATGTGCATGTGCCAGGTGTGGTGGCACACACCTCTAATTCCTGCCACTCAGGAGGCTGAGGGAAGGATCACTTGGGCCTGGGAGCTCCTGACTCTAGTATAGTCCACCATGCTGACCGTGTGTCTATACTATTTGGCATCAATGTGGTGACCCTCTCAGGAGCTGTGTATAATGAAGTTGCAAAAGAGGCAAACTGACCCCTAGTTGGAATGAATCAGGTCAAAATGTGGATGTATATCCTTAACATTTATATTTTCGGCATTTCATACATTATATATATAATGTATGAAATATATATATATATTTCATATATTTCATATATATATTTCATATATATATATTTCATACATGTATATATGAAAACTTGGGCTACACTCTCAGATCAACTCATCTTATTTTTCATTTTATATGCAATCAAAATGAAGGTCCATAGAAATTTTATATAAGGTTATGAAATTATCAATTTTCATGTAATGATAAATAGAAATATAAGTAATGTAAGGAATATTCTTCCATGGTTACCTTGTAATTAACTCAAATATTTTTATGTGATTTTAACATACATCCTTTAATTTATGAACTATCACAAAATACCTAATTCTTTATAATTTGATAAAGAGAGACATGGGATTATGAAATTACTTATTGATGTGAACGAATAGACATTGTTTTCAACTGAAAAACAATTTACATTGACTTCCTAAGAAATAAAAACAATTTAATTTTACAATTGTAGAATTTCCCCTCATTTTACATGTATAAATACCATTTGTAATTTTTTTAATTTATTGAAAATATCAAGAAAACTGGCATTAAAATAAGGGATAACATGACTTCGATTCATTGCAAAAATATTTTTTCCTTTTTTTTTAACTTATAAGGAAAATAAGATGCAGAGATTTTCCTATGATTCTACAGTAGAGAGTGTCTTAATTATAGGTGTCTTAAACTATGTGGGTCAAATACAATAGACACATTTAACGGATCTCAGAATGAGTTACATTATGGCCAGAGTTACAATATTCAAAGAGTTCATTAAGCATCACAATTTTTCTTTTGGCAATAAAAGCCAATACATTGTCATTTTACTAGCTATACCATTTGTGTAAGTACAAATAAAGAATTTTTTGAAGTAAATTATTTTGAAGTAAAAACAGTGTGTTTGAAATTGATTCCTAATATTGTAACACAATGTGGTTTAATCAAAATGAGTACATTTTCAAGTTGGCATTAACAGAAAAACACAAATAAAAAGAATTCATTTCAAAATTCACTACTCTTCCTCCTCCAGGAAAACGATCAATGTGCATGTGTGTGTGTGTTGGGGGTAGTATGTGTGTGTGTGTTTCTCCCTGATGCTGAGTGCTCAACACGGCAGTTAATTTCTTCATGGACTCTGGTGCTTTGGTCCTTATGAACTGAAGCTGTCAACTGTAATTTTTCTAGTTGAAGCACTGCTACAAGCTAACATGCTTCACTAGGGACATAGAACTTGCCGTATAAACTGGATGGCATTCTTCCCTTTTCTGCCAATGGTCTCCTAAGTTACTTTTTACAAGTATTAGTCATTAGAGAATACTTTGAAATATTTCCAAATAATGCTTCTTTTTCTCACCCTATTCCCCCCAAAAGAGACTCTACTTATTTTATTATCTTTCAAATAGTATTCAGGAGCAGAATAAAGGCTTTTAAATGCACCCTGCTCTGCCAAAAGGGGACTTTTCTCTCAAGCCTGTATTCCACTCCCAGGTACTGGAAATTGTTTTCTAGTTTTTGTTGTTACAAATATCCTGTGTGCATATCAGGCTTAAGCAAGCTCATCAGAGGGACCACCTACTTCCAAACCCAGCACTTTTGCTATAATCCCCCACAACTGACCCCTATCCTAGTCTTTTCCCAAACCTCGTCAGTCACTGCTTAGTGACTTTTGGGAATAGAATTCAAAATAACAATAGGGTGATACCAGTACCATGCTGTTTTGATTACTGCAGCCTTGTAGTATAGTTTGAAGTCCAGTAGTGTGATGCCTGCCACTTTGTTCTTTTTGCTTAGAATTCACTTGGCTATGCAGGCTCTCTTTTGGTTCCATATGAAGTTTAAGGTGGTTTTTACCAATTCTGTGAAGAAGGGCATTGGTAGCCTGATGGGGACAGTGTTGAATCTGTAAATTACTTTGGGCAGTATGGCCATTTTCACTATATTGATTCTTCCTAACCATGAACATGGAATGTTTCTCCATCTGTTTATGTACTCTCTTATTTCACTGAGCAGTGGTTTGTAGTTCTCCTTGAAGAGGTCCTTTATGTTCCTGGTTAGTTGTATTCCCAGGTATTTTATTTTCTTTGTAGCAATTGTGAATGGCAGTTGGTTCTTGACTTGGCTCTCTTTAAGTGTGTTATTGGTGTATAGGAATGCTTGTGATTTTTGCACATTGATTTGGTACTGGTACCAAAACAGAGATATAGACCAATGGAACAGAACAGAGGCCTTGGAGGCAACACCACACATCTACAACCATCTCATCTTTGACAAACCTGACAAAAACAAGCAATGGGGAAAGGAGTCCCTGTTTAATAAACGGTGTTGGGAAAACTAACTAGCCATGTGCAGAAAGCAGAAACAGACCCCTTCCTGACACCTTACACTAAAATTAACTCCAGATGGATTAAAGACTTAAACATAAGACCTAACAGCATGAAAACCCTAGAAGAAAATCTAGACAAAACCATTCAGGACATAGGCATAGGCAAGGACTTGATGACCAAAACACCAAAAGCATTGGCAACAAAAGCCAAAATAGATAAATGGGACCTAATCAAACTCCACAGCTTCTGCACGGCAAAAGAAACAGTCATTAGAGTGAATTGGCAACCAACAGAATGGGAAAAAATTTTTGCAATCTACCCTTCTGACAAAGGGCTAATATCCAGAATCTACAAAGAACTAAAACAGATTAATAAGAAAAAAAAAAACAAATAAACCCATTCAAAAGTGGTTGAAGGATATGAACAGACACTTTACAAAAGAAGACATCCATAAGGCCAACAAACATATGAAAAAATGCTCATCATCACTGGTCATTAGAGAAATGCAAATCAAAACTACATTGAGATACCATCTCATGCCAGTTAGGATGACTATCCTTAAAAAGTCTGGAGACAATAGATGCTGGAGAGGATGTGGAGAAATAGGAACACTTTTACACAGTTGGTGGGAGTGTAAATTAGTTCAATCATTGTGGAAGACAGTGTGGCAATTCCTCAAGGATCTAGAAATAGAAATTCCATTTGACCCAGTAATCCCATTACTGGGTATATATCTAAAGGATTATAAATCGTTCTACTATAAGGACACATGCACACGAATGTTCATTGCAGCACAGTTTACCATAGCAAAGACCTGAAACCAACCCAAATGCTCATCGATGATAGACTGGATAGGGAAAATGTGGCACATATACACCATGGAATACTATGCAGCCATCAAAAACGATAAGTTTGTGTCCTTTTAAGGGACATAGATGAACCTGGAAACCATCATTCTCAGCAAACTGACACAAGAACAAAAAATGAAACACCACATGTTCTCAATCACAGGTGGGTGTTGAACAATGAGAACACATGGACACAGGGAGGGAAGCATCACACACTGAGGCCTGTTGTGGGGAATAGGGGAGGGACAGCAGGAGGTGGGGAGTTGGGGAGAGATAGCATGGGGAGAAATGCCAGATATAGGTGATGGGGAGGAAGGCAGCAAAGCACACTGCCTTGTGTGTACCTATGCAACAGTCTCGCATGTTCTTCACATGTACCACAAAACCTAAAATGCAATAAAAATAAAATAAAATAAAAAACCAATGGGGTGAGGCCAGGAAACAAATGAGTGAAGATCGGAGATAAAGCCAGGACTATGGAAAAATGGAGTCTCCACTGACTCAGGGTAGTAGCAACTATCATCAGATACTCATGGGGAACTTCTCAACTTCCAAAAGCAGAAGCACAGCTAATTCTAACTTAAAAAGATCCTATGTGAGTTAAGCAAAACATATATCTGTACTCTAGATTTGATCAGCAAAATTGCAGAGTTAATGCCACCCTCTTCTTCCAATTCTTTAAGCAGCTAGAACAGTGCTTTCTATTTAGTTGAGAAGCACTAAGAATCATGAATATATTTACATAATATATACATACATGTACATATATGCATATAAAATAGAAACATGTATATATACACATAGATGCATAGGTTTGGTCTTGTGCTTCAAACTTACTGTTTATGGAAACATTAGTCAAGTTTTATGGACAGCATAGTTCACATGTCCAGTTTTCTCTGAAGAAACAACTAAGTTTTCTTGTATCAATTTTTAACAACTTGACAAACTATAAGTGAGGCTACAAAGTATGTGGTCTATAAGGTCATTTATACTCTAATATTTCCACTAATGCTGAGAAGAGTGGATGAACACAGTTTCACCAGGAATGGTCTTATAAGCTCAATATTTTAAAAAGAAAGAAAGGAAATAAAAATATAGGTAAAAGGTGCATTCCTTTAAAATGGCTTATTTGGAAAGTCCCCCTATCTCTGCCCAACTCAGGGAAATGATGAGTGTAATCCATGTGAGTAGCTGGAATCTCATATGCAGTGCAAATACAGAAGAGTACGAGAAGGAGGAGCAGAAGAAAGAAAGGAGAGAAAGAGAAAGAAAAGGAAGAAAAAGGAAGAAAAGAAGAGACAAAGGAAGAAAATTTAAAACGTGATGAAATCAGATCAGATATGCTAATCTTTTAAAACTGAAGATATTTTCAACCTGCGCAGATGATCTAGAGCTTGGTTTATATTGCTCTTCGCCTATAAATAGAAAATAACCTGTTTTCAGCTATGTGTACTGTTTCCTTACTCAGCTTTTTACTTCGTCTTGCTCAAAAACACCTAAACTTTATTTTCTTTTGGGATCTTGGGACATGCGCAAGAGTACCTCCACACCAAATTGCGAGTGGAAAGTACAACGTGAAGAAGTGAAATATGATCCAAACAGGATGAAGCAAGTGGCCCTCATGACATGCAGACCCTCTCTTCTCATGAGGCTGGACCATGCCTTTCGACCATTTTTCTTTCCTGTATCTTTCGCATGTGTTAAGCAGCAAGCTCAGCTAGTCAAGGGCCTTTTCATTTTCTCAACTAGAGAAGTCCCATGTCTTTACCAATATGTGGCTATATTTTGCTGCTTTTTCATTGCTTACAATAAAAAATGGTTCTTTTGTTTTTTGCTCTACAACCCAATTTGTGTTACTGTGATAGCCTGATTCACCAACAATCAACCATATTTTGTGGTCTATTCTAACTGAGGGGGTCTTCATTTTCATACAACTGGAATTTAAAAGTTTATCTAACTAGGCATCAAAAATGTATCCATTTTCATGAGGCACAGGCAAAAGTGAAGCAGTCATTCCAGGATTTTAGGTTTACTCTGTGACTAAACTGAAACCTTTCATATTGAAGCTTTCAAATTTTACAGTAACGTCTGAGGAGCCACAAAAAATTTGCCAGCTTTCTAAACTGACAAACTCTACTTTTATGTCAGTTGAATGTAACTAGTGAATTAATTCTAAGCAAGATATCACAGCGACTTACAGCTCCGCCTCATAGATAAGGCACCGCCACTTTAATATGCACCTAAAAGAAATTGCTGCAGTAACTGTAAACTTCCCTACCAGGCATCTTTAGCACTATGGAGGGAAGAATGCTACATAAATCTCACAAGCGGTACAATGAACACATGGCCTGTGTAGATATTATTCACAGCAGAAAGGCAGTCACATATGTGCCCTGAAGAAACATCATCTAAGTCTTGTTCTGGATTCTCTGACCTGATTTGACTAAATTAATTCAAACAAGGAATTTCTTTCCCTGAGACTCTTTGCTTGTCTGTAGTCCCAAATTAATAAGAAGAACAAAGCACATCCACAAACCAAATCTTTTACTGGAAATATCTTTGCAGGCATTTATACACAGCCTTTTCTCTGATTTACAGATAAGAAAATTGCAGCTGTGAAGTATGTGGTGACTTTGTCATTCGTTTGTTCAGGTCCCTGGCTCCTGGTCAACAGGAGCTGAAGTACAGGGCTTCAGGGGAAAGGTAGCTGCTTTGTTCTATTCTCATACAAACATTTCAAAATAACAATGTTGGCCAGGTGTGGTGGCTCATGCCTGTAATCCCAGCATTTTGGGAGGCCAAGGCGAGTGGATAACTTGAGTTCAAGAGTTCGAGATCAGCCTGGCCAACATGGCGAAACCTCATCCATACTAAAAATACGAAAATTAGCTGGGCGTGGTGACGCATGCCTGTAATTCCAGCTACTTGGGAGGTAGGAGAATTGCGTGAAGCTGAGAAGCAGAGGTTGCAGTGAGCCAAGATCATAGCATTGCCCTCCAGCCTGGGCAACAGAGCAAAACACCATCTCAAAAAAAAAATAAAATAAAATAAAAATAACAATGTTAAGCATGTTCCAAATACATTAAAAATGACATGCCAATCTCTTTAAAGCTTTATATTATGCCACCCTTTATATGTAATTTGTAATTTTTAATGATTGTGAATCTAGACACAACATTATTGGAACTATTATAACTATTTTAACACAAATTTAAAATGTTTAAATGACTAGTAAAATTAAACATATTTATGTTATACAATATATTTTGATATATGTATAGATTGTGGAATGGCTATATCAAGTTGATTAACATGTTAACTAGCATTACCTCACCTACTGCCTTTTTTTTTTTTGGTGAGAACATTTAAAATCTACTCTAATCACAATTTTCAAATACATAGTATGTTGTTATTCATTATAGTCACCGTGATGTACAATAAATGTCTTGAACTTATCTCCAGGTTCATTGCATTATTCACAATAGCCTAGATATAGAATCAACCTAAGTGTCCTTTAGCAGATGAATGGATAAAGAGAATGCCATATCTATACAATGGAATACTATTCAGCCTTAAAAGAAGAAAATCTTGTCATTTGCAACCACATGAATAAACCCGAAGGACTGTGAAATAAGCCATAAAATAACCCAGAGAAAGCCAAATACCACACTACCTCACTTATCTATGGAATCCTCAAAAGTTGAACTCAGAGAAGCAGAGACTAGAATGGTGGCTTTTTGGAGCTGGGTGGGGAGGGGAAGGACTGGGGAGATGTTAGTGAAGGACACAAAGTTTCACAAAGATAAAAATTATCTTATGAGAACACATGGGCACGCAGAGGGGTACAACACACACTCGGGTCTATCAGCAGGTAGAGAGTAGGAGGGACAGGATCAGGAAAAATAACTGTTACTAGGCTTAATACCTGGGTGATGAAATTGTCTGTACCACAAACCCCCATGACAGAAGTTTACCTATATAACAAACCTGCAAATGTACTCCTGCATTTAAAATAAATAAATAAATAAATAAATAAATAAATGATATCTTGGCTGGGTGTGGTGGCTCACACCTGTAATCCCAGCAGTTTGGGAAGCTGGGATTACTTCAGGAGGTGGGCAGATAACCTGAGGTCAAGAGTTCAAGACCAGCCTGATCAACGTGGAGAAACCCTGTCTCTACTAAAAATACAAAATTTTAGGGAGACATGGTGGCGCATGCCTGTAATCCCAGCTACTTCGAAGGCTGAGGCAGGAGAATCACTTGTACCTGGGAGGCAGAGGCAGAGGTTGCAGAGAGCTGAGATTACACTATTGCACTGCACTCCAGCCTGGGTAACTGCAGTGAAACTGTCTCAAAAAAAAAAAAAAAAAAAGGTATCTTATAGATAAAATGCCCATTAGAGTTACAATAATATCCTTTTATTTAATATCAATACTATCCATTGATGTTTGCTTTTGTTTCTGTAAGGCAGAGGTCAGCAAATGTTTTCTGTAAATAACAAGATAGTAAAGATTTTAAACTTCGTGGCCATAGAGATTCTGTTATAACTACTCAGTTTTTTCTATGTAGCATGAAGGCAGCCAGAGACAAGGGTAAACAACTGCATATGGTTGGGTTCCAATAAAATTTTATTTACAAAAACAGAAGGTTGAAAGGTAATTTGTTCAAGCTTGCTCTAGGGAATGGCATTCATGATGACATCAAAATCACTCTGAATATTAGCATCCAAATAAATGTGGAAAAGTCCAGAGCAGAGACAAGAGAGAAAAGCGAGAGTAGACATTTTACTGCAAATATACCAGGTCCTTGATTGTTAGGTCCTGTCTAGCTCCAGCTTTCTCACTTACGGGGTATTCTAAGTAATCATTACAGAGCATAGGCGACACACAGAAAGTCCAAGTCAGGACCATGAAAGTCATTGCATCCACCCCACTGCCCTGCTTTCATACTACTGAGACCTTGAACTGTTACATGTCAAGGATGTAAAGAATTTGGAACTAAAATTTCCTGTGCCTTACTATTTCTTCTCTGTCACCCTTACCCAGGTGGTTTTTGAAGAGTGGTTTTTATAAAGGCTTTCTGGCTTTGTATTAGGAATAAAAAAATCTTAGTGAAAGGGAAGAAAGCCTTTGGGGATGAGAGTGCAGTGATTAATCTTGAATATAAGCATGATTTTACCTTTGGGAAGGTAAGAAAATTAGAAAACCTAACAAATTTAACATTTAAATATTCTCATTATGACCCAATTTTTGTGACACGTTTTATATATCATTTATATGTCATATTGACATACCTGATATTTATAAAACAAGGTGTTCAAAAATTCTGATTTGTTGAATATTTTCTACTTTACTTTTTGAATTATATAATCATTTACTTATCCTGTGCTATATGGATAAGCATTGCCAACTAATAAACATTTCTAATTTATCTTTAAAATTAAAATAATTATTTAATTGCTACTAAAATTTTATTTAAAATATGTTTTCTTTTTAAGTAATTTCCTTGTTTTTAGGTAAATTTCAAGTGACTTGTTTTAAGCAATGGTTTTTTAAATCATAAATTATAAAAGTTATAATCTTATTTGCCCCTCAAAATGATATACCTTTAGATATTTAATACTAATTAAATACTGCATTGATTTTTCAGGAGAAAAAAAAAATACTGATTTGCTCAAAATTAAAATAACCTCTTGAATGACTTCACGGAATTTATTTATATTCCCCAAGTACAGTTGTGATATAGAACATAATTTATTTATCATGGGTAAGAATATATAGAGTAAAATACAAAAAAAAATAATTAAACACCTACAATATTCTAATTTGTAGGCTCATTGCAAGTATTAGATAATTATATATATATATAGTCATTGTTATGGCCATTCTACAGATAAGGAGGCTGGGTTCTGAAGCTAAAATGGCCAATGAAGGCATGTGAATTGTGTGTGGATTTGATTACAGGCCTATCTGAGGGCAAGGTTCCTCCCTTTTCTTGACTCTATTAGCTGTCCACCTTCAAGGAAATTGCCAAAGTTTCAAATTAGCCTTAAGAATTTAAAGAGATGTCAGAAATCATTCCTTTTATGTTAAAGAAGGCACAAGTCCTGCTTGTTGTGTACATTTTTTCCAACCAGTTTATTTTACTAAATCATCCTTAAGGAAAGAGAAGTCCTGTTTTTGTTAACATATTCTGTTAATAGTCTCTATAAAGTGTAATGGATTGCTTATTTTTAAGGGTTATTTTTGCTTGAAACAATTAATACAGTTCAAAGTTTTATTCATCTGTTTTAGAAGATTTGTGTGACTTCTTCCAGATAACATTTGACCTTTGAACAACATGGGGGTTGAGGTTCTGACTCCCCATACAGTTATGCCTGTAATCTCAGCACTTTGGGAGGCTGAGGCAGGTGAGTCATGAGGTCAGGAGATCCAGACCATCCTGGCCAACATGTTGAAAACCTATCTCTGCTAAAAATACAAAAAATTAACCAGGCATGGTGGCAAGCGCCTGTAGTCCCAGCTACTTGGGAGGCTGAGGCAGGAGAATCACTTAAACCCAGGAGGCAGGGGTTGCACTGAGCCAAGATCACACCACTGCACTCCATCCTGGCAACAGAGTGAGACTCCATGTCAGAAAAAAGAAGAAGAAAGAAGAAAGAAGAAAAGAAAGAAGAAAGAAGAAGAAAGAAAAGAAAATCTGAAGGCAATTTTTGACATTTAACTCTCCCAAAACTTAACGACTAACAGCCTGCTGTTGACCAGAAGCCTTGTTGATAATAGTCTATTAACATAGACTATTTACAACAGTCTGTAGTGTATTACTGTAACAGTGAATTTAAGGTGTCCAGCCTTAAGATATTTATATTTTGAGTTGGCAAAATCATACATTTCAGGAGACTTGGATGTTTGCTTTATATGGAGACCAACACAGTAGTAACAACACGATACGACCTACCAAATTACGTCATGATGATTCTCACTGCACTTACCTCCACACTTTTAATTATTTCACCGTATTTAACTGACTACACTTTTTCTATAAAACACAAAAAACTGGAAATCAAGTACAAATACCAATTATTTTGGTATTTCTGGAAATAATAAAGTTATTCATTTTGTCCTGACTCTTTGTAATGAAAACCTTAGGTAAAATTAGAAAAGCAGAGTTTTACTCAGACTAAAACTCTACTGTTGCTTCTTCCTATAGCCTTCCTCATATCACTTATGTCCTCTGCCATCAGGTAACCAAGGCACTATTTTGGCACCCAATGCAGGCATGATATCGATCAAAACTATCCTCCTATAATGTCGACCATGTTTACTTAGAAAGTGATCCATGCAAATAAGGCTTAACTCTGTGAGAGCTTTTTCTCAAACACTTTTGACGTGAATGATGCTTCGAAAAACAAACACTAGAATGATGAGAGCCTGTGGAAGATTCATTCACCTGGAAATTAGAAGCCACCAAAACCCTACAGCTTTCCATACTCTATGCATGTGTAGTCATAACCCCTCAGACCTAAGGATGCTAGCCCTGAACCATTAGAACAGCTGCTCTGGTTTTTCAGGTACCTTACTCTGATACAAAAGGTTCTCTGACTTTGACTCAAGGCAGTCCCCGGAGGAGGAGGATCAGTCTGCCCGCTATGATGCCAGGTTCAGCTCAAGCCTGAAACCCTTTGCTCTCCTGGCTGTTCTCCTTCATCTCCTCTTCTGACTGAGTGTTTGACTAGGCAATTCAATGGTTAAGCCTTGCTAATATCTCAGCTTTTCTGCACATCAGCCTCCCAAGATCTCAGCTCCTTATTCTATGTGCATTGATTTATTGTTTTAATAAACCAGACGAGGAAGAAGAAAATGTCCAGCTCTGTAACTGTCCTAGGTAAGAACACATGAAGTATCATGTTCAAAGATCCTCAACTATTATCTGAAGAGAAGCAGTTCATATGCCTTTCTAAATAATTGGTTTATCATTAAATGTGCGTGTATATTTTTCACATCTAAGGAGGACTATACAATAAGCCATTTGTTAAACAATAACTGTGGATTCCAATTTAAAAACTTATTTGCTAAAATATTGCCCTATTCTAAGGTCACCACTGTATATTTATGAAGAGTTGGGAAATTTAATAGGTTATTGACATGAGAGACAGAGAGATCTTTAAAGCATATCTTAATTAGGAAGCATTTTTTTTTAATAATATGTAACTAAACATCCACTTAGCTCTGAACCTCTGGTCCACACTTTAACAATTAGTGCTGTCATTCTCAGTGACAGGAATTGTGATTTGCTCATTTAAATTGGCTTTAAAAGATCTAGTGGGTTGATCACTGTTTTCAGTCAATGGTTCCTCACAGAAACTGTCAAATACTCCTCCAACTACTCACTCATGCTTTAAATATTATTTGCCCCCAGTTGTCATAGTGACAAAAGAAGGTTATTTGGGGATTTCTTACATAAGTCTGATTATACTGGCCCCATTCTGTCCTGAAAAGGTTAATTTTTTTTTTAATCCAGTAGGTATAAATATGATTTGTATATCTTACAGATAAACGTTAAAACGATTTTGGTGAAGGAATCAGATTAAAATCCTAGTAGAAACCTGTCCTGATAATCCTGAATGTTTGTTTCAAACATAAAATAAAAATCTAATTTTCCAAGTATCAAAACATTCACTAAGCAGTTTAATTTGTCTTATCTGTTATGTATTTGTTTTTCTAATCATGTTCTCACTGTATGCATAATTCCAGATATTTACAGAAAAATAATACCTAAGTATAATTTTATCTTTAAATTCAGTGGCCCTTATATATCTCAGAAAATTTCTATTCAGATCACTTCAAATTAAAGCATGATGATAGGCTATATCTACCAGAAAACTTAAATTGGTTATTACATAACATGCATTCATTTTACAAATTTTTGATAGGTATCAACTTTACTGAGCAAAGCAGGCCAGATTCTAGTCCTCATAGATGTTACAGTCTCATAACCTAAGGATATTTTCAGTCAGGGTTGTTATCCTTGCCAGTGAGAGACCCAAGTCAATCAGCTTAGAAATAAAAGTAGGATGTTTATTGTCTTAAAACATAAATGGCCATCAGGTCAGAGCTGCAGGTGACTTCAGGGACAACCACAAGGACCCTTAGACCGTCTCTACTTCTCTTATCTCCAACTTTATCTTTGTCATCTTCGTGCACCAGGTAGGAAATATACTTCCTCTTTACTTCCAATCCCAAATACCTTAAGGAAAGTCTCTAATAGGCTCAGGTTTGGTCATATGCCAAGCCCTGTGCTCAGAGCCCGGTAACTCTGTACTTAGAAAGACATATCACCTAATCATTGATAAATACATCATTACAAATATGATCATGTGGAGGGCATGCTAAAAGCTACAATCAAAAATCAGAACTAATGTGGAACAGAGGGGAAGACTGCTCAAGAGAACTGAAGTTTGAGTTGATATGTGAAAGATGAATAAAAATTAGCTAAGTGGAGAAGTTTTGGAGCCTTTGAAGCCCAAGGCCAACTCCAGCAGAAGGCCAAGTAGGGAAGAAGCATGGCAAGTGGGCTGGAGTGATGCAAATAAGAAGGGAGGGGCTAAGAAGGGATGGCTGGGCAGTAAAGATGAGGCTCAACAGGTATACAGGATCCAGATCCTGCAGGCCCTTGTAGTTTTTATTCTCAGACCAATGGATAACTTACTGTGGCAAGCTAATTTGCATTTCAAAATGATCACTGTAGTTGATCATTTGAAGTTGAATTGGAAGAGGAAACAGTGAGATGAAGCAATCAGTTAGGAGGTTATTAGAGTTGTCTAAGTGAGAAACTAAGCTTGAACTGGGGAGACAGCACTGAGGATGTTGCAGGAGATGCTGCACCTGCTAAAAGGCACAACTCAACAGGATGTGGACAGGTTTCTCCATGCCACCATCCCATCCCACGCCATGGTTTGCAGCCCAACCAGGCAGCGTAACCTGGATATGCCCGTCTGCTACTGGCTTCTCTGCATCGCCAACTGCTTCAGTGTAATTGACTCCACAGCTACTTGTAAAACGCTGATGCAAAAGGGAGTGAGAAAGAAAGAGCTCTTCAGTGAGTCATCTTTAATATTTTCATTTCCAAGTCACTAAAACCAAGAGGCTGTGTTTTTTGATCTTTAAGTCAAAGTTCTGACTGAATCTTAGTAGAGTGAAACTGGTGATTCATGACTCTCCCAGTGAAGACGGTGCTAGTCTCTGTTCAAGACCTACGTCTGAAGCATTTTTATGTTTTCTTTTGTCCAATAATGTTATACGTTATTGCTATTTATTAAATAGAGCTTAAACTAGATCTAAACTATCTCATTTGGATTCTTATTATGTGAAGGTTTTTGTTGCTATTGTTGCTATTGTCATTTTAAGGTAACATTTGTTTTCCAAGATATATTTTATTAGGGCTAAAGACAATATTTCAGCTAACTATTGATCAACTTTCCCCTCCAAAACTAAATACATTAAATAGAAACTGATGAAAATTAAAAATAGTGAATTCACATAATCTCAAATAGTTTTTCATAATTTTATTACAAATAAACAAAATCACAAAAGAAATTTAAACCTAATATTATATAATTCTATAAACAAACAAGTCTCATAATTGTAATAAAAGGAAGCCACTCATTTGTCAAATGACTAAAACTTTGTTAGTCTAATTTTGTCATCTGAGTATGATAGCAAGTGACTGTTGATAATTATGGGATTATCACTCAAGTCATTTCACAGATATTATTCTATGAATTTCACAATTAGTAACACTGAGAAGATGATAATTTTTGAAAAAGTATATGCTTTAAAAATTAATGTGAATAAGCTAACCACTGTAACACTGTAACCAAAAATTATGAAATGCATATAGAGTGAATATGACAAGTTTGGGTATCAATTAGAATTCATTAAAATCTCAAAATTTTGTATGAATAACTTCCGTAAGACATACAAATATATATGTGAATGTGTTATCAGGTCATTATTTGCACTGTATGGTGTAACAAATCATAAAGGATTACTTCAATAATTCAAATAAGGTGAAAATACAAAAATACAATTATACAGGTATAAACTATAATTATGCAATCCAGAGCAGCATTTGATTAAGTTATTCAAAGTCAGTAATTCAACGAGAAGATTTATATCTATGAAAAGTTCATTGAAATTTATTATTAAATCTACCAAACTTACAAATAAAACCTTTTGATGTAGTCAGCAATTATTTTACCATTTACACTTATTTCTCTTATTTTTATGTTTATACAGGCTAATAAATAGGAACCTAGTTATATCTAAGGAACTCTTCAAATTCTGTGAGAACAATTCAAATACCTCACAGTATTCTGTACTTTAAAGACATATAATATTGTGTTATAATTATTTGCTTACTTTTTTTGGCAAGTACATACAACTAGAATGTTACTGTAAATAATTTATTTTGTGACATAAGTTTATCTGTAGTATGGTTAAGCTATACTTCTGGTTTTACATGTTATTTTAGAACAATAAAAAGAAAAATGGCTATTGATGGCTCTGAATAGAACCTACTGTCTTTCTTGTCCCTGAACCAAGCAGGAGACATGCTCTTTCACCTCCTTGGTATTGAGAAAAATATGGACTTACAAATGGACATAGATAGTAGATAGTACTTTAGCTCAAATACACAGAAAATAGCTGAAGCACAGGTTAATTCACACATTCATAATGCTCTACAAAACACAGTATCAATAAAATAGTTTGTAATTTGAAGGTTTATTGCAGATATTAATAATATGAAATGAACACATGCTCTCCTATTAAGAATATACGTGATATAGTTGTGTAGTGTAAATTTTATAAAATATTATATATGAACATATTTATGGAAGATCTTCAACATCTGAGGAAAATTCATCTCTACATATAATACTTATATTTATCTCATGCCCTTAGCTGAAAATAAAATATTTTCATATTTTACATTTTACGCTTTTTACATTATAGCTATAAATATGAGAAATATATTTCCTAAATACCAACTTTACACTGTGACCAATTAGGATATGAAATATTTTTTTGCATAAAAGAGACTGTAGATGTATACTTGACAGTGATGTAATAAACTTTTGTTGGAAGAGATTTTTAAGAAAAGTAGCTAATAAATTACACTGTTTTGCCTAAATTGCTTTTTGCTGAGTAGAAATTCACATGCATTTAAAAAAGAGAACATATCTCGCAAAATTTCATGGAATGAAAATGAAGGCAAAGGAAAATGCAAAACACATGTGGCAGATGTAAATTATTCATCAGGACAAGCAAAATGTCCTCAGAAACTATTAGTCAGAAAGTAAATCATAACGATACTATTTGAACACACAATTTATACATGTGAGAAATAAGCATGCAATACCTTACAAAATCAGCTACAGTACATTCCAAAGAGCAGATTTATGGGGTATCAAATAAATGTCAAATCACAAAATATTATACCAGGGAAAAAAATGAGGGAACATAGAAGCCTCCTCTCTGTCAAGTTCATTGACCTGCTCTTGCTACCTATGTTCTTTTCCATTTCTCTCTAATCTACCTTTTTTAAAAAAAAAAAACAAAAAAAAAAAAAAAAAAAAAAAAAAACTATTTTTTATTTTTCTCTGCCACCAGCTCTGTTACCTGCCTAGTTGCTGGCCATATCAACTGAAAAATGAGATGCTGATTTTCAGCCTCTCTCTGCCCTACTGTCTCAGAAATAAATACAATCCCTTTCCCTTTTATTCTACAAAGTGATTTCTAGCTGTTAGCTGAGCAGCAGGGAGTATGTATAGAAAACATTAGGAAAGTTATATAGACTCAAGAAAACTGCAAAGTAGTATTTTTCATAGTCCTAGGTGTGCAATGAAATCTAAATAGTGCTGTTTGTTCTTCATCTATTGCCCTTTTCCTGACTTCTTTCCTAAATGTGTTCTTGAAGGCTTTCTGGTTTGCTTGTTAATAATTACCATCAAACAATATCAAGTCACTAAAATTATTATATAGATTGGTTGAGTTTTGGTTTGCTATTGGTTCCAAAAAAATATTCAGTTTTTAACAATTGTTGTGTTATCTTCTGCAAAGAGAGAATTTCCTTATTAATCCAAAAATGTTCAGATGATTTCTGCAAAGTTATTCAGATGCCTGTCCCCAAAGTTTCCAAAGTTTTCAGCCTATGCAATTCCTTGTCAACCATTAAGTCATTTTTTGGTGTCCCACCAAGTTTTCCCAGGACACAATCAACAACTAATAGTTAAAAAGCTGATTCTTTGAATACATGATGTTTAAATTATTATCAATCAAAGCTAGTTATGTCACACACCTAAAGAGAACAATCCAGTCTCACTTGGTATGTCTTTCGCAGGCTTTTGCTCACCATTCTCAGCAGTTCTGCAAATAATAAAAATTTCCTTTCTGATGACCACACCCTGTCCCTTCTCACACTTTCACTTTCCAGTTATGTGACAGGTGTACTTCTCAATTCTTTTGCTGATAAAAAATAACTAAAACAACTTGAATGTGACAACTACCTATGCTTTCTTTTGCATCAAGTTCTCATGCGTGTCTAGTTAGTCCACCTGAATGTATTTTACTATAGCAGAAACGAGGTTGAGAAGAATATCTACCAGTGAAGAAAATGCTAATTCAAAGTTTTGCTGTCTCCCAACCTCTTTTTTTCATATATATATATTTTTACTAATATTGTTGTCTCCAGTTAACTTATTATGCAAATTCAGGATTTTACTTCTAGAAGTTTCCATGAATAGTTAAGAGTCACTCATAACATTATGGAACATGACAAACTGAGAAAATTGTTGGTTCACATGGTAATAGGGAGGGAGGGCGTAAGTTTTGCCTCCGGATCCGTACCTAGCCCAGGGGTGGTAATAAGGCAAGATGGCTCTCTTACCAAAACTGGACTTTTTCTTTTCGTCTTTCCCGAACTGCAGTTAACCACCTAGTGCAGTTTTCCCAGAAAGATACCATAAGTGTTACAAGCCATGTTATTTAAACAAAATTCGAATAATAATTGTGGGACCATCCAAAAATAAGCAATGAGAAAATTTATTTATTTTCGTAGTTAAGAAACCTGAATTAGAAATAATAAAATTAAGATGAAAACAAGTGTTGCAAGAATGTGGCGAAGTGGGAGTCCTTGTACACTGTTGATGGGAATATAAATTACTACAGCCTTTACAGAAAACAATATGGAGCCATCTTAAACAATTAAAAATAGAACTACCATATGGTACGGCAATCACACTTCTGGGTATACAGTCAAAGAAACTGACATCAGTTCGTTGAAGCTATATCCTACACCCCCGTATTCATCAGCGTATTTACAATAGGCAACTTACAGAATTAACCTAAGTGTCCATCAACAAATAAACAGATGGAGAAATTGTGGTGTAAATACACAGTGGAATAATCCTCAGACTTAAAAAAGAAGGAAATTATGTCATTTCCAGATACATCAGTTAAGCTGGAGATCATTATGTGAGGTGAAATAAGTCTGGCACAGAAAGACAATATGGCATGATCCCATGTATAAGTGGAGTCAAACTAACAGAATGAGAAAGTAGAATGCTACATACCAGAGACTGGAGGGAAGGGATGGAGGGCAGGGGGTAGGGACGAGATGTTAGTCAAAGAATATAAAATTTAAGTTAGACAGTGGCAATAAGCTCAAGAGCTTGATTTTATGTCATGGTAATTATAGTTAATAAAAATATGTACTTGAAAATTGCTAAGAAAGCAGATTTCTCCTTACCAAAAAAAAAGTTATGTGAGGTAATACATATGATAATTAGCTTTATTTATCCATTCTATAAAGTAAACATATTAAAATACTGTTGTATACTACAAATATATATATATATATATATTTTATTTGTCAATTAAAAAGTTCTTAAAGAAAATGTATTCTGTTATACAAAAATAACTATCAGCAAACAAGTGAGTAAAAACATGTATATTTCACAGAGAAAAAAGAAAGTTCAAGGTAATTCTACCTAAATATATTATGACAGGATAGATAGAAATCCCATATATTTTTATTAAATATTAAGTTTTAAGAAGAAATAAGTTTTCTAAGATTTTAAATTCATAAGAAAAATATCAATTTCCAGTCTCTCCCTGCCCCAGCAGGCCTTAAATTTTTACAGATCAAATAAATACCTTTTTTTAGAGTAGGCAGGGATTACTTTTCACAGAGAGACCTAACTAGTTTATTATCAAGAGGCATATTTCAAAGACCAGAGAATATTAAACATATTTAAACCCAGTTTAGCCTTACTCCAAAGATGAGCTATTTCTTACCTACAAGATATTTATCAAAGCAGTGTTTAACTTCATAATTTAAAATTCAGAATAAAATGCAATACAGGATTCTGGTTGATATGGTTTCACTGTGTTCCCCCCACCCCCCAAATCTCATCTTGAATTGTAGCTCCCATAATCCCTAAGTGTTGTGGGAGGGACCCAGTGGGAGGTAATCAAGGATTTTCCCCATGCTATTTGCATAATAATAAATTCTCATGAGATCTGATGGTTTTATGAGGGGCTTCCCCCTTTGCTGTTGTCTCATTCTTCCTGCCACCACATGAAGAAGGACATGCTTGCTTTCCCTTCCACCATGATTGTAAGTTTCCTGCGGCCTTCCCAGCCCTGTGGATTTGTGAGTCAATTACACATTTTTTTCTATAAATTACCCAGTCTTGGGTATGTCCCTATAACAGAGGTAGAACAAACTAATACACTGGTATGTTAAATAATAAAAATAATAATAATACATTTTAATTGGGGACCGGGTTTAGGGGCTCACACCTGTAGTCCCTTGAGCCCAGGAGTTTAAGACCAACTTGGGAAATATGGCAAAACACCTTCTACAAAAAATGCTAAGATTAGTCAGGTATGGTGGTTTGTGCCTGCAGTCCTGGCTACTGGGGAGGCTGAGGTAGGAGCATTGCTTGAGCCCCAGCATTTGAGGCTACAGTGAAATGAGATCACACCACTGCACTCCAGTCTATACAATAGAGCAAGATCATGTCTCAAAAAAAAAGTCTGTAAAATTTTGGTATACAAAATTAATATTGACATAGCTCTGGGTAAAATATCTTAGCTATTCCAGTCTGCCCTCAAATTTTGTTATCTTTTGGGGCTTGTATAACAATGGATTATTCCTACTCTTATACCGGCATGGCGAAAGTAATATAAACTGGTATTGGGTATAAATTGGAGGGATGTGTATTTCCAGATACTCTGAAAATCTTTATTTCAAAATCACTTAAACTATTGAAAACATGGGGAGTAAAGATAATTGAAAAAACAAATAAGTCAAACTCCACAGGTCATTCATAGCAACTTCCTTTCTCATCATCTTTCATGCTAACTTTCATAAGTAATATCTGCAACTTTCATTTGAACCTGACTCATTATGTGGGCCTGTTAGGTTAATTGACCTTAATGTACCAATTCTCATACATTAAAATAATGAATAACCCTTTGAATGACATCTAGGCAGTAGAAATGACAAGCAATCAACAATAGTCTCCTGAATGGCATGTAACTACAGCATGTGAAATAAACAAGGATCATTGCTGTCATGAGCAAATGTGGTAAATGTCTCTGGGAAATGTATTTATGCAAATCTGCAAATGAATCTACTTACAAGGAGCAGAAAAGTCAAGGCCTTTACCATTATATGTGGAAGTAGATATGTCAATCAAGAGAAAATGGACCCAGAATCAGTTTAAAATGTCATTAAAGTCACCGGGTCTAAAATTTTCAGAGAGAATGAAGCCGCTACGGTAACCTACAAGTAGTAGTCCATCACTCATTCTAGTAGGAAAGTAAAATAATGGAGGTCAAATACAGTTTCAAAGACAAGATTATTGGAAGTCCATTATAAATTGTGAGAAATAATGTACTGCATTAATTAAAGGATGCAATAAATGTATAATCTTCTTAAAAGTAGATTGCTGTGTTTCTCATATAAGAATAAGAAAATTTATCTTTTTATTTATGAATGTATCAAAGGAATATTTTACAAGTTAAGTATTACTTTTATCTCTCTAGATTAAGCAAATAAAACCCTTTATTTTGTTTCAGTTACTAACATATATTAAAAAATAAAATATTTAGCATGCTAGTACTGATCTAAGAGGAAAGATCTATATTTTGCAGAATATTGATATACATATATAGATAGATATACACACACATACACACAGACACACAAACACACACACACACAACATTCTCCAAACTAATAGAACTGCAATAAAGAAATAATTTCCAAAATTTAGCAAAATGTTTCTGTCATAATAATGCTACATTTAATTATTTGCTGTTAGCATATTATGATGCCACAAAACATCTTAATTGACTTCATTGTTGACACACACACAAAAATTCATTTTTAGTAATTGACTAATCAAGTAAACTCTAATTGCAATCTACAGTATCTTTGAAAATGTTTTATAATTCTGACCTAGAAATAGTTATTTAGTAATACTAATTGAAATAATAAAATAAAAACCATAATATTCATTTAAAAATACAATAGATTTTGTTTTCTTGCTCAATATCTTATTTTAAAATATCATATGATTAAATTTAAAATTTATATTTTATGAAACACTAGAAAAATGAAGTGTGCAAGTTAGAAAAGTTGTTGAAATGTTGTGACTAAAATTATATTTTTTGCTGAAAGAAAAAAACACATTTATGAAATATGTTTTATAAAGTCTTAACAAAACCTAGAAATTAACTAAACTCTATTTCCCTAGAAACCTGAGCAGTAGAAATATTATTTAATAATACTGTAGTATACTTTAAGAAATGATCTATTGTGTCAGGGCAGGAACAAAAGGAAAAAAGTATGTTAATTGAAGATAATGAGCATTTATGCTGTCCCAAGAACATTCAGGAAAATGAACTCATCTGAAACTTGCAACAGTACTGTAAGTGATAATATTCTCCAATTTACAGAATTCCAACTTAAAATCTTAATGTTCCCTAAATCTGCCTTTCTGAGATACTCACTTTGCTTATAGCTGAAACTGCATACCTATCCATCCTATCTATCCATCCATCTATCCATCCATCCACCCACCCACCCACCCAGCCAGCCACCCACCCATCCATCCATCCATCTCCATCATCTAACTATCTAGATCATCATTTCATTTTACTTCATATTCTGCTCCTACACAGAATTCATAGTTGTGATGCTATTTATGAACTTGTCAATGTAATTATTTACACTGAATGCAGCTTTTAACTGTCTTGATATACACTGGCATTCATCTAAGGTGATTTAGAATATTGACACTGAAGGTAAGCACATGATTTGTTCAATTTCTATAACAATGGTTTTAAACTGCGATCTGTGCACTCTTTAGTGATTATTGCTGGGGATGAGAAATACTGGAGGAGGAGGCCTCATCTACTCCTCATCATGAAAAGGGATTCAACAAAAGAACTATTTACAACTGTTACGTGTTGAGCACATAATGTGTATGCGGTACCGCCTGTAAACTACAGCTTATTTGAAATCAAGAATAATTAAACACCTCCCCTTCCCTCTGCCTGTGGTGAAGAAGTCAAGACTCTGGCCTTGGACCCCTGGGTTTGGATCTCATGCCCACCACTTACTAGCTCTGAGCCTCAGATTCCTTAGCTGTTAAACAGAGGTGATTTATAAAGGATACCTGCACTCATATGTTTATCGCAGCACTATTCACAATGACAAAGATACGAAATTAATGTACGTGTCCATCAGTGGATGATGGGATAAAGAAAATGTGGTATATATGTATATAGATCATGAAATATTACTCAACCATAAAAGAGAAAGAAATCATGTCTTTTATGGCAACATGGTTGGAACTGAACCTCATTATTTAGGTGAAGTAGCCCCAAAATACAAAGTCAAATACCACATGCTCTCACTTATAAGTGGTAACAAAATAATGTGTACACATGATCACAGAGAGTGGAAAAATAGACAATGGAGACTCAAACAGGTGGTAGCATAGAAGGGGAGTGAGAGATGAGAAATTACTCGATGGGTACAATGTACACTGTTCTGGGTTGTTTATATTAAAGCCCACACTTCACTGTTAGCAACATATGCATAAAACAAAACTGCACTTGTACCTCAGAATCTATTTTTAAAAAAATGAAATTCGACCATATTAATGTTAGATGTTAAAGCACTTAGAGCATTTTCTAATACATACAATAAATGATATTTTTATTATTGATGGGGAGATAAGACATAAACTACGAATATAAGAAGTAAACTTTGATTAAATACTCTTAGTTTGTCACCTTTAACCTCCATTCACTTAACCTCTCATGAAAGTATATACAGGCCAAGGACATAATGAACCTGTAAACAGTAATAACAAATAAAAATAAAACATTCTCTCCAAATTTCAGTCTCCAAAAAGGACTCTATAACTACAAAATGGGGAAAGCATTCTTATGCTCTGGGTTGCATAATAAAGAATAGATTGAGATTCTTCCTTCCAATCTGATCCAACTGCTAGCAAACTCCTAGGCCTGTCTTATCTTCTATGTATCTTTTAAGTCTGATACAACATTTTTAAAAAACTAGCCCTTACTTAATCACCTCCCCGCTTGCACTCCTTCATTTCATGACTATTTCCATAGCAGCTCTCTACTTTTCTTTCCTTCAATCAGGTAATCCAGATGCAATTTCAGATAAGCTTATTTACACCTAACTAATGCTCATGCCAGTCTACATGGTGTGCTAACCCTGGCTCTAAATCTCATTCTTCCAAACACAAATTGCCATGGGTCAGCCAGAATGGTTCATACACATCTATCAGCTTTTTTTTTTTTTTTTTGAGACGGAGTTTCGCTCTTGTTACCCAGGCTGGAGTGCAATGGCACGATCTCGGCTCACTGCAACCTCCGCCTCCTGGGTTCAGGCAATTCTCCTGCCTCAGCCTCCTGAGTAGCTGGGATTATAGGCACGCGCCACCATGCCCAGCTAATTTTTTGTATTTTTAGTAGAGACGGGGTTTCACCATGTTGACCAGGTTGGTCTCGATCTCTCGACCTTGTGATCCACCCGCCTCGGCCTCCCAAAGTGCTGGGATTACAGGCTTGAGCCACCGCGCCCAGCCTATCAGCTTTTAAATAAAGCAACGATAAGCAGGCTTTGAACAGATCTGAAGAAAACCAGTTACTGACTGGATGGCTGGACAACTGTGTCGTAGAATACTTGTTAACAATACAATTTTACTCCTTTATCAATATTAAATGTATGTTATCCTGAATGTTTATACAGCTTTGAGCAAAATGTAGAGACTACATGCAGATATACTTAGGTTTATGCCTCTTTTTTATTATACTTTAAGTTCTGGGTACATGTACAGAACATGCAGATGTGTTACACAGGTATACAGGTGTCATGGTGGTTTGCTGCACTCATCAACCCATCATCTACATTAGGTATTTCTCCCAATGCTATCCCTCCCCTAACCCTCCATCCTCCAACAGGCCCTAGTGCGTGATGTTCTATTTCTTGTGTCCATGTGTTCTGATTGATCAACTCCCACTTATGAGTGAGAACGTACAGTATTAGATTTTCTGTTCTTGTGTTAGTTTCCAGCTTCATCCATGTCCCTGCAAAGGACATGAACTCATCCTTTCCTATGGCTGCACAGCATTCTATGGTATATATGTGCCACGTTTTCTTTATCCAGTCTATCATTGATGGGCATTTAGATTGGTTAAGTCATTGCTCTTGTGAACAGTGCCACAATAAACATACGTATGTGTCTTTTAAATTACCCTATTTTAAAATGATTATATTTACCAAAGTTTTATCTATTCATTATCCAACAAAAAAAGAAACATTTTCTATAAGGCTAACCAGGAAAAAAAAAATGATTAAGTGGCATTGCCTGTCAGCCACATCTATGAAGACATGCCAGAGAATTAAGCAAGTATCAAGAGACAAGAAACTAAACAAATGAGGCCCCAACAGGAGGCTTTCAGCTTCACTGGAGGATCTACCCATCCTCTTGAGTTAAGGAGGCTCCATTAGAGAATTCCCAGAGGAAGCAGATATGCTGTTTCAGGTCTATGTCAGCAAGTTAGGAATAAAATGATATAAAGGTGAACCATAATTCATCACCATTGATGGTCCTATTAATCTCACAATGCAAGACACCATCACGGCTACGTTAAGTTGCTTTATCAAGGTCTCTACTGCCAAAGAAAAAAATCTCCCCAAACCAGTAGAAATGTCTCTCCCAGGCTGAGACAATTATTTATTTATCAACTCTTAGCTAGAATGAGGCATCTATTATGTCATATCTAATACTATTTTGGGGTGAAAACTGTGAATATGTCATTATGTTTCCAGGTGGGAAGAATATAAAAAACTTTGTCCCTGGAACAACATTTCAGTAGAAAAATTTCTTAGCACCTCAGTCTTCTCAGTACAGGGGCTGTTAGCCTAATTATATGACGTAAACCATTTTGTGGAAAAATGCAAAGAGTGTATGCACGATACTAGTTAGAAGATAATTGCAAAAAGCACTATTTTCTTCATTTCACTGATGCTCTGTCACTTGAAGGCTGTGAAGGTGAACTCAGGGACTCACTTGCTCTCATTGGTCTGGGTACCACGGTTGCCAGTAACATTGCTTTCTTCTTTCCCCTTTTCTTTAACTAAATCTCAAACATTTTGCAAAACTTTGAGTGCAAATGAGTACTCAGCAGTCACTTTGTTTCAAAAGAAGATTTGAAGGTGATTGGAAATATGAGCCTGAGGGCGTTTTCTAAGAGTCTTTATATGAAGGCACAATTAGTCTTTCCCACACCTCAACACTTCCTAAACTCATTCCTTCTTCAGTGAATAATATCATTACCTCAAACCACGTTTTTGTGGGAATGTTAAGAAACTGTCTCAAAATTAGGGACAAAAGCAGAAGAAAAAATATATTGTTGTGTGATGTTTAAGGTTTTATTAGGAGAGAGAAATGTTAATCATACAAAGGCGGCTGCGGTTACCAGAACGAGTATTCAGTATTCTACAGTGTCACAAAAATTCCTAATATTTCCTCAAACATTTGAAATTTCCACTTTCTTTCTCTATGCTTTCAACTGAAAAACAGAGATTTGATCTGAAGGAGAAATAGAAATTCTGATTTGGTCAAATATTTAGAGGATTATTTGTAATTAATGTTGATTCATCCTTCTTCATACTTTACATTATTATAATGCACATTCCATTTTCTGGTTTTGTTTTTTTATTTGTGAAACATCTCTACTTTCTGATATTTCTCAATGATGTAGTAATGAAGATAATAATTATAGTGATAGTAAAAATTAATAATGTCATAAGTCAACATGATTTCTCAAAAAATACCAGGAAATATTTATAATTAGTATTAATACCATTTAAAAATTGGAAAAGTGAAGCTTAATGCAAACACCAATCTCCAAGGTAGACCTTAACCAAAGTACTAAATTCTAGGTTATTCTAACTTACCTGAACTACAAGTATTTAATAATTATCATAAAAATACTTATGATTTCTCAATACTACTCACCAAAATTAATTAAAAGCAATTAAATTGATATGAATTTCTTTTTAGCTTTTAAGTTCAGGAGTAGAAGTGCAGCTTTGTTATAGAGGTAAATTTGTTTCATGGGGGTTTGTTGTACAGATTGTTTCATCACTCAGGTATTAAGCCAGTATCCATTCATTTTTTTTCTGCTCCTCTCCTTCCTTTAGCCCTCTATCCTCCAAACATTCCCAGTGTGTGTTGTTTCCCTGTATGTGTTCAGAGGGTCTCATCGTTTAACCATAAAATATTACTTTTTTTAATTACTAAAAATTATTAGGTAAGCGTATGGTGAGGCCAGAATATAGTATGAAATGCAGAGACCAAAACTAAAGAAATATGGGGCCAGGTGCAGTGCCTCACATCTAATCCTAGCACTTTGGGAAGCCAAGGTGGGAGGATCACCTGAGGTCAAGAGTTTGAGATCAGTCTGGCCAACATGGTGAAATCCCATCTCTACTAAAAATACAGAAATTAGTCGGGCATGGTGGCAGGCACCTGTAATGCCAGCTACTCAGGAGGCTGAGGCAGGGAGAATAGTTTGAACCTGGGAGACAGACATTGCAGTGAGCTGAGATCTTGCCACTGCACTCCAGCCTAGGCAACAGAGTGAAACTCTGTCTCAAAAAAAAAAAAAAAAAAAAAAAAAAAAACGAGAGAGAGAGAGAAAAGAAATCAGGCACAGAAAAAAGATAATGAAGGGATCATAAAAATCTTAAAGACTTCAATAATGCCAAAGAGATTTAAAAATACTACAATTGTAAAAATAGTACAGCTGCTATAGAATAAAGAAGGGAAGAAAAGAAACAAAAATGCTTTTCTTTTAAAATGAAAGCTATAATATTTAAAATTAAAAACAAAAGTTGATATGAATTGGACAAAAGTTGAGGAAAATTTCCAGAAAGAATAACAAAAAGACAAAGACAGAAAAAATAGGAGAAAGTAGTTCCAGGAATTCCAGAAATAATTGAGACAATAGTAGAGATAAGAAGAGAAAGAAAAATCAAGAACATTTTCTAGAACTTAAGAACATCAGTGTTTAGTTTTGAAGAAAAACTAGAACACCCATGTCCTATTTCAGACAATCCTCTTTAGGTTTACACAGGGAATAAAATTATGTGTGTGTGTGTGTGTGTGTGTGTGTGTACAGGCATGTGTGAATATTTCCTACAGTTTGCTCCATCATAAAAATAATGTTGTGCCTGATTTTTGCTATACTGATGTCTGAAACTGAGTCACGCCTTTTGTGAATTTATAATTATGTGACAAAGATACGGTTATTTGACCACAGACAGGCTAAGTAAACTTAGAAATTATATAGTTTTTGTTGTTTTGTTTCGGCCTTTCAACACGTGTGCTGTTCATTGGTCTAGGAAGCCATTTCTTCTGAAGTCTGGCTCCCCTGCAGGCTATGTGACTTTTCTCTCCTTTCTAGATACTTGTCTTTGCCTCTTCTTTTGACAACAGATTGAAAGGAGCCACACCAAGATCTACAATCAAGCCAGGCGTAGAAAGACAAACATCACATGTTTTCTCTTATTTGTGAGATCTAAAAATCAAAACAATTGAACCCAGGGACAGAGAGAGTAGAATGAGGTTTACCAGATGCTGGGGGCTGGGGGAGAACTAGAGATGGTTAACAGGAACAAACGAATAATAGGAAGAGTGAATAAGACAAACTATTTGATAGCACAATAGGGTGACTATAGTCAATGATAACCTAACTATACATTTTTAAATGAAGAGTGTGATTGGATTGTTTGTAATTCAAAGGATAAATGCCTGAAGGGAAGGATGCCCCATCCCCCATGATGTGCTTATTTCACATTGCATGCCTGTATCAAAATTTCTCATGTACCTCATACATATATACACCTACTATATACCCACAAAAATTATTATTTTAAGACAGGATCTCACTCTGTCACCCCGGCTGGAGTACAGTGGCACAGTCATGGCTCCATGTAGCTTTAACCTCCTGAGCTCAGGTGATTCCCCCCACCTCATACCCCCTTGTAGCTGGGACTACAGGCATGCGCCACAATGCTGAGCTAATTTTTATATTTCTTTTTGTAGAAACAGGGTTTTGCCATATTGCCCAGGCTGCTCTAAAACTCCTGGGCTCACTGGGCTCAAGGGATCCTCCTGCCTCGCCTTCCAAAGTGCTAGAATTATGGCGTGAGACATCATGCCCAGGCAAACACATTCCCAAGAATAAAAAATATGTAACAAATGTTAAAACTTTTAAAAATTAAAAATAAAAAAATAAATCAAGAGAAGATGTCAAAAGCTTTTAGAAAATTCAAATAAGGAACACACACACACACACACACACACACACTCATGCACACACATGATACAAAGCAATCAGAATGCAGAATAGGTCATCTTAAAAATAAGATTATAGAAAACTCTAAAATAAATACCTTTAGCATCCTGAAGAAAAATTATTTTTCCCTAGATGTGTAGATTTATGGAGAAGAAAGGTAAACTGAAGGCATTCTTTGGCATACGAGTCTCAGAATTTTGTCTCCTGTGTGTACCCTTTTTTTAGAAAGCTAGTAGAGCTTCTAAATGAAACTCCACTGGCTTTCTAAGTGCTTCACCAAAATGAAAAATAACCAGAAGCATAGATGCCAACACACAAGGTGGAAAAGAAGATTGACAGCCTCGTGGAAATATTAGGTGCCATCAACTATGCAGTGGGTTTGGGCACAACAAGTCTATTTTTAAACACACAAGATAAGTCTTAAGGAATCATCTCTTCATGAAATAAGAAAGCAAGAAAATACATATTACTTCATGAAACTGACCATGTGTCCGACCAAGATGAAATATTACTAGGAATACTTGCATCCTTTTCCAGAGACTACCCATCCGGAAGAAGTAGAGAATAAATAAATGAAAGGAAATAATGAATATATAAACTGTGAGAAGCCTCTAGGGCTGAATGGGAGTCAGCTGTCCTAAGCTTGTTTCTGTGAGTCACCTGGGGCCAGAGGCAGCTGACAAGGATTTTGAATGTCTGCTGTTGTCCTCCCTCATGGTTTTAGGTAGACTAGTTCCTGCTGTAACTATGACTCCAGCGCAGGAAGTGAAATCAGGAAAATTCCAAAGCCCCAAACCTCACTTGGAAAGTAAGAAAAACACACGGGCATTATTCACGTCTCATCTTCCTCAAAGATGAAGGGCTGGTAAATTACAACTTAAAAGATGTTTTCCCAAATTCCGCTTCCTAAATGAGGCCTTGACTTGGGAGGTTTTTTTGTTTGTTTTCGCTTTTTTTTTTTTTTTTTTAGGGTGGAGCTGAGGACTGTGGTTTGGTTTTGGGTGTGGGTGTCTTTACTATCTTTTTTTTAGGGGCAGTCTCCCTTCGCTTGGTGTGTTCTTGAAAGCAAACAAGAACTTGAGTCCAGCCTTCCCACTATCTCCAGCCATAACCTTGAAAGAAAATGTCAAGATATCTGAGGGACGCACTATTTCAGAGGAAATAACATACTAGATTACAGTTTTTATGAATTAGATCACTCTCTGGAGCATTTTATGATTCTGCTAAAATTTTTAGAAAAGAACTGATGATATAGAGAAAATATGGTCAATGTAAAAATGAGTCAATTATTAACAATAAAGACAATAACAAGTTATATACAACAGAATGTGGGCCAGACACGGTGGCTCACACCTGTAATTCCCACACTTTGGGAGGCCAAGGCGAGCCGATAACCTGAGATCAGGAATTTGAGAGCAGTCTCCAACATAGGAAAACCCCATCTCTGCTAAAATACAAAAATTAGCCAGGCATGGTGGCAGGTGCAAGTAATCCCAACTACTCAGGAGGCTGAGGCACGAGAATCACTTAAACTCGTGAGGCAGAGATAGCAGTGAGCTAAGATCACGCTACTGCACTCCAGCTGGGAGACAGCCAGACTCTGTCTCAAAAACATAAATAAAAAGAAAAAGAATGTGGATTTATAGTATTCCGTGTGATGTAATTTTAAACAGTAGTTACATAACCAAACAATGTGAGCATTGAACATTGCTTTAATTCAAACTTTTGATATATTCTATAATGGGACAAATACTGGGGAGGATGGATGAGCTTGGGAGTGGAAGCGTTGGAGGATAGAAAATAAATACATATATAAAATATCTTCAGAAATACTAGTAAATAAATTTTATTTATGAATATAAGAGTAAACACCAGAAGAAACAGCTAAGAATGTGAAAGCTATTGACCCATGGAGCAGGACAGCAAGTTGTCCTGCTGGGGATAAGGCCAGCAGGGAATGAGGCCAGAGAGTCTGCTATTTTCACTGTAAGCTTGATTTAGTATTCTCTGATTTTAAATTGCCTGTAAGTGATATGCTTATGAAAATAAAAATTCAATAATGAAAACACATTGTTAGCCATTTACTCCCTGGAAGGTGGTTTACTTTGTCTGTCTTTTAAAACAGCTATAATACAATGACAGCTTACTATAGAAACGTCATCCAGGGAAGAACAGAGTCAAAAACCCATTACTGGAAACATTTAAAAACATATATCTTGGCAAAGGAATGAAAATTATTTTAACTCTTATATAATGAGAAAGCAGGCTGCTCTGAAACCCCAAGCTACGGCTGGGGGTTGCCTGGCAGGCTGTCCTCTGAGACCTATCTCGGTCCCCTTACCTGGAGAAGTCCAAGCAGGAGTAGCAGGACACCCAGTCTGAAGTCTGGCTCCATCTAGAATCCCCGAGATTCCTTTAAAACAAGGTACCTGTTTTAAAACTGGTTACTGAAATCCTAGTAACTAGAGGATCTCCAGCAGCTTGGTTCTCCAGTGAGTAGAGAGCAGAAAAGCAAGAGTATCCCTAATTATAAATAGAACTTAGGTGAGAAGACCAAATAACTCTCATCCAATTAAAGTGCAAGAGAGATTGCTTGGCTTGAGTTTAAATGATCTTCTGTTTCACATTTTGAAATGATTGCACTTAATCATGAGACATGATGTGAATTAACTATTCTTAGCTCAGTTATAAACAAACATTTGTATATATCACTTTTAAGGTATGTTTGTGTATTCTTTTCATTTTGTTTGTTTGTTTAGTTACCAATTTTAAAACCAAGATAAAACAAGGATTATTCCCTGGGGGCAGCACTACCCAAGCCATAATTCTGTGCAGGTGGGAATACTGCAGGGAAGTAACTTTAATCCCTAGGCAAGTCCTATAGGACTTTTCTAGCTCTGGAAGAGCATTAAGATTCCATGCAATAGGAATTATGAATACTTTATGTAAGTAGAATTAAGAAATTTTAGAGCCAGAAGGAAACTTGGGTGTGGAAAAAATGGAATATGGTGATTTAATACAATGGAAGCGTGAAGCACAAATTAGATCAGTGAAAAGTTGAGTTCAGCTTAACAAGTATATGCTTGATTCACAATGTCTAGTCTAGTGACTGAAGAAATACTTATTCATTCACCAAATATAATGAAGAACGACCACGTTTCTGGCTTTCTCCAAACACTGATGAGAAAATAGTGAACCAGATCATGCCATTTACTGCCCTCAATTATTATTATGCTCAATCAGGCAAGTAAACAAACTATTAAAATGTGATGAGATTACGGTAGGGGAAGTAACGATTACATTGAAAAGAGACTAACACAATCAAGGAGTCAAAAGATCTTTCAGTACACAAAAGGCATAGTCCCTACTTAAAACCCAATTATATTTCTTGACGAAGGAATATGTGTATATGTACCATTTTTTAAAAAAAGACATTATTCTTGGCTGTCTGTTGTCAGAAACATTATGCTTACTAATCAACAAACTGATCAATTATGAAGCACTCTTTCTCTACCTAGGATTGTACAATGGTAATTCAAAAAGATACAGGCAACAAAGATGTTTTGGTGTATTTGCAAATATTTAACTACTAACAAATTTAATACACAGGAAATAGTAGCTTGAAATAAAATCTGAAATGTTATATAATAAATTATAACCTATAATTCTATTAATAAGTATTTGGATTGTCTTTGATGATTCAGAAAAGGCTAAAATCACCAAACTCCTTCAGCATGGTTTATGCTTCTCATTTGGTGACATGCTGGATATCTTCACTGCTTGATCAAATGTCTCAAGCTAGGAGTCTTGTGCTCCATTGAGCTTTGTATTTCAGTAAGTGGAAATAATTTCTGTACAATGATAGTTCTAACAATATGATTGGGTTTCGAATGGCATTGACTTTGCTAATTATTCTGGGAAGAGGGGCACACAATTCACTTTACATATCATATTTGCATTAGTTTATTTTTACTTTCTGATGTATCTCCTTGGGTATTTCCTAAGATGCTCAATGACTTTCAGAAATTTCTGTTTGTTCCTTTCTCCACAGGAGACCTTGGATGCTCAGAGCCTTACTTGGCTCATCCAAGCCATCTGAGCATGAGCCAAAGCTCACTATCAAATCAGTGATGCCTTTTTCCATTACAGCTAACAAACAGGGTTAAGGTTAAGATTAAGATTTTTCCATTCTTTAAGAAAAAAGTAGCCTAATTCACTGATGCTTATTATGCTACCAAAAATCTTGCTGACGCTAACACATAAAAAAGCCAGGGATACTAACTCTAGTTATGATAACTCTTCCAAAAAAGGCATCTCCACCTTCACAGTGATATTTAACATAAAAATGAAAACAAGACTATTTTCCAAATGATATATTGTGATTTTATTCAAAATGTCTATGGTCAGAATTTATCAAAGAAGATCAAAATTGTAAAAACACAACAAACAAACAAACAAAAAAAAAACAGGGGAAATAAGAAACATGCTAAGTTAATTTCCTACCAGTAAACAGTGGGAAATGTATAAGCATAAAGTTTGAAACTAGTAATCTGAAAGATAGGTTTCACGTTTGTCACACTAAATAAGTGAATCTATATTATATCATATCCTACAATTTAGAAATTATGGGGTACTTAAAATCATGTAGTTGAATTTTTTATGAAATAAATAATAGGTAAACACAGAAAAGTACTCCAAACTTTCCACCAGATAATCTTTATCAGAAATGCAGTTGAAAAGCACCTACCTGACTCCTTCATTGAAGATCTTTCCAGTGTGCCATTCTACTTGTGAAGTGATATACAGTTTGTGAAACTGCAGTGAAGACCTCGTGTTAAATAGATATTCAAATCCAGTTTATAATTTTTATTAATTGGATTGAAATTGATTGGAAGAGCACATTTTAGCAGTCAAGGCTACGCAGAATTAATCAGTCTCTGCTACTCGTGACTTCCTTAAAATCAGCATGTATGTGCAGTGTATTATTTTTACATTTCAGAATAAAATACACCAACTTATCTCACAACCTGCAGCTATATCACACAGATTCTCATTGTTTCCACAACACTAAATTAATCAATGAGTTCAGTGAAAATGCCAGCTAAGCCAGAATTCTTTATAGCTATAATGGGATTTTAAAAGAATGAAAAAGATTTTTGGAGAAAATTATCAGTGAAGGGGAAAATCATATGTTTTAATTAAAAATAAACTCATAAAAGAAACAGTCAGTAGAGTGAATCGGCAACCAACAGAATGGGAAAAAATTTTTGCAGCCTACCCATCTGACAAGGGGCTGATATCCAGAATTTACAAAGAACTAAAGCAGATCTACAAGAAAAAAACAAACAAGCCCATTCAAAAATGGGCAAAGGATATGAACAGATACTTTACAAAAGAAGACATACAGGAGGCCAACAAACATATGAAAAAATGCTCATCATCACTGGCCATCAGAGAAATGCAAATCAAAACCACATTGAGATACCATCTCACACCAGTTAGAATGGCGATCATTAAAAAATCGGGAAACAACAGATGCTGGAGAGGATGTGGAGAAATAGGAACACTTTTACACTGTTGGTGGGAATGTAAATTAATTCAACCATTGTGGAAGACAGTGTGGCGATTCCTCAAGGACCTAAAAATAGAAATCCCATTTGACCCAGCAATCCCATTACTGGGTATATATCCAAAGGATTATAAATCATTCTACTACAAGGACACGTGCACACGAATGTTCACTGCAGCACTGTTTACAATAGCAAAGACCTGGAACCAACCCAAATGCCCAACGATGATAGACTGGATAGGGAAAATGTGGTACATATACACCATGGAATATTACGCAGCCATCAAAAACGATGAGTTCACGTCCTTTGTAGGGACATGGATGAACCTGGAAACCATCATTCTCAGCAAACTGACACAAGAGCAGAAAATCAAACACTGCATGTTCTCACTCATAGGCGGGTGTTGAACAATGAGAACACATGGACACAGGGAGGGGAGCACTACACACTGGGGTCCGTTGGGGGAAAATGGGGGAGGGACGGGGGGTGGGGATGTGGGAAGAGATAGCATGGGGAGAAATGACAGATACAGGTGAGGGGACGGAAGGCAGCAAATCACACTGCCCTCTGTGTACCTATGCAACAATCTTGCATGTTCATCACATGTACCCCAAAACCTAAAATGCAATAAAAAATAAAATAAATAAAAAAAAAATAAACTCATAGGTTACTTTGGGAGTTAAATTTCAAAGATTGTATATAGTTGTTTTAAATTTTTCATCTATGCTTTGATGCTTTAAAAAAAAATTTCTGATTCTGTTTGGCTACAGCATACATCTTTCTAGGTTAATCATAACTCATGGCAGCACAGTTTTAAAAGCATCTAAGTACAGTTCACAGCATGAATGAGAACTGCTCACTGTATTGATTTAAGCAGATCCTGATATGGAGATTGGATTGCCACCTCTCTGACTTATTACATGGATTATCCTATTTACAGAATTCTATGCATTTCCATAGCCAGATTGGTTTCCAAAATTTTAAGTGTTACTTATCTATTTTATTTGTTAAATTGCTAGATGGAGCTACCTGAAAGGTAATTTTATGTGCTTTATAAAGTAATTATGCAATTTTATTAATGGTTAGGTTGGTGCAGCCTAGTGAACATTGACATAGTTTTCTGAAAGCATCAGAAATTATGTTGTTTTCAAGGAAACTTCTCTATCAAAAATTAGATAAAAATGAAATAGCATAGGAAAATATTCGGAAAGTCAATACATTTTCCACTTACTCCTTTTCCTGCCGTATCAGGAAAATTATTTTATCCCTTTCATCTCTTCAAGTTAATTACCACCTTCCTTTTTCTTTGCACCATTCTTTCTTGTTTTTCTGTTTGATTGCACCTGATTCTGCGAAGTTAAGATACAAACAGCTGGAAGCCTAGGTGACATCTACTTGTTTCCCATTGTATCCTCCCAGTTCTTGCCTCAAATTCTTTCAGTCTCCCCTTTATATCATGCTTTATTTTGTCATAAGTTTCCATTAGGTTTAACCTGACAATACTTTGCTCAAGCTGTCTAGAAAAATATCGTGATATTTTCAATAGACTGTCTTTAATACCACCACAAGGACAACCTGAAGAAACCCAGCCACAACACCCTTTATTAACAACATGCAAGTTCCAAAGAAGTTATGATCATATGGGGGCAAACATTAATCAGGGATGGATGAGAGGTCATTTATAAATGCTGCCTTCTGATTTTCTCCGGGACAGATAGTTCTAAGGCACCGTCTACAGAGCCCTAGGCAAGATCGAGCCCAGTGGACCAGCAGTAAAAAAACATGGTTGTACTTTTGTTTCCCTCCTTCTTTATCTCTCTCGTCCTTTACTTCTGTCCCTGATGTCTTCCCAAAATAAAATGAATCTTATAAGCCCTTATCTTTAGACCTTCTTTCTGCTACCTGACTCTCTGTGTAACTGATACAGGTCTTTCAACTTTTACAAAGAGCTTGTTCTCATCAAGCCCTTGTGTCTAATCCTTGTCTGTTTATTTGACAAATATTACATTTATGTGCCCCATATGGTATTCTAAGCACTGTAAAATATTAACTCATTTAGTTCCCCATAAAAAAAAAACCTTACTGTTATTGTTATTATCAACATTTTACAAATGAAGAAGGTATTGTTATTATCAACCTTTTACAAATGAAGACACAGGCATAAGTTTAAATGACTTGCCCAAGTTCTCATATCTGGAAAGAGAAGGAGACAGAATTCTAAATTTAGCATTCTTTGTCTAGGATACATGGTTTCATCAAATTTAAAAAATAAGTTAATATATTTTTGATTAATGTTGTAACTCTATTATTATAATTATTCAATAAGATCCTTATAGATTTGTTCTCTAATTAGTGAATAAAACCCTATTAGATTTGATATTTCCTATCTGGCAATCTCAGGTCAATGATTAAATTAGCATGTCCCAGTGTGCAAAAGCTCATTGAATCTGTGCTTTTGACACGTTCACTGATATCCCATGAGCTAAAGCAACATGATTAAGCGCAGAATCACTGTGGGAGGTGAATATACAAGAACACATATAGGAAGCAAGACGTATTTTTAAATTTTCTTCTTTGAAGCTAGCAACATACATACTTACGTGTAAATACAATAAAAAATGATACAAACAAAGTATATTTTTTCACTAGTTGCCAATATAGTATACATAAGTAGAGTAACAGGAAATGCAAAACAACAAACCAAAAAAATGTTTTAAAGATATTTTGGTATGTTTTCATAATATATTTTAAAGATATTTTGGTATGTTCACAAAATATATTTATAAAATATTCAAAACAACTAATTGAAAAAAATATTTTAAAGATATTTGGTATGTTTACACCAGAAATTCTTTATAATGGTTAAAGATAACTCAGTTGCTTTGATGGCCAAGATCTTCAAAACATCTTTGGTAATTGTGCCAAGAATAATGAACAGACAAAACTAGAAACGCTTTCAATGGTAAATTTATTCTTCTCTTTTCTAAAAAGATGACCTAAGTTACTTTTAGGGGAAAAAAATCACTTCTAGTTTTGAACTTCTTATTTAACCAATCTCCATTACTACATTTTTATTTAAGTCCTTCATAAAAATATGAGACATAACTAATACTTTGAAATACTGAAATAAAGAAGCACTGCTAAACAGTAATTAAGTGTACTGCATCATTACCTTTTATGGTAGCTATGGGCAATTTGAGTGTATTTTTTTGCAGTATACAGGGATATGCTCAGTTAAAATGCAAAATCATTATGAGACTGATTGTTCTCAACATTTTCTAAGCAGAAAATTAATATTTTTTATTCTCATTTAAGAAGTCAGCATTCTTGTAAAGCACATTAAGTTCAACATATTCAGCTGTTTTTAAGTTACCTGAAAAGGAAAGAGAATGCACTTTCTTGTTCTAGAAAAAATAATTGCGGAAAGTCGGTACGTAATTTTAAAACAGCTTACATTTATAACTTCAGGCTCTGTAAGTGTTGATTATTCAGTAAGAAACAAATGCTTAGCTAAATTTGAAATCTACAAAAAAAATCTTATTATGGAAGTGTTCTTTTTTTTTTTTTACAAGGCTGATTCCTCGTTGCACTTTCAAAATTTATTCAGAATCTCAAGATGTGACCTAAATTATTGTCCCAGGTGCCTGTGGAAAGAAGAATCCCAAGTGATTCTCAGTAGATTCCTTTGTCAACCTCTAGGTCAAACAGAGTTGGAGGAGGCAGAGGAGGCTTCTTTGGTGAGAATGTAACATCCAGAAGAAGACAAACTGCAGTATCGATTCTTCTCCTAACAGAGGAAGAGCAAAAAATGGAAGCCCCCTTTCTATCTTACAGCAACTTAAAATGAGTAGCATTCCTTATTGCCAAATTCCTCAAGGAGTCTGAGAATGGAATAGGGAAGAAGTTGCCATTGATCAAACACCCTAAGATAACAGAGTATTTCTAGAGTCTCATCTTCAATTCAAGATTTACCCTTTACTTTCTCAAGACTAATTCCTCAACCTTATCTCTAGAATTAGAATTTGATCTCAGATGCACCTTAAAGTGAGAACCCAAGTGGATGGCCAAGGTCTGAACTCCGTTTTCCTTCTTGATAACATCCCTCAAATACAGATGCCAAATAAGCCTCTTAAGCACACACACAAATTAGTACCCAGTTGATTGGTCCAAAGTACAATTACCCGTTCTCTCAACAATTACCTTTACTCTTCACTGAGAAAACATACCCAGGAAAGGAAAGTCACTCATTCTGCAGAAAATCTCAAGATCCTGGGCACTAAGAGCACTGGTTTAAAAGAACTGTGTGGAGGCACAGGCTCAAGATAGGCAGATGTCCTACGTCCGTATACACTGTGCTCTGTGGGATGTGGACAAAGGAGAGACAGAAAGGACCAGAACAATCCCTGTGAAGAGCAGGGTTCATGCCTGTTGCTCTGCTCATTTAAATCAAGGACAGAAATTCTTCAGTTATTGATCCTTCATTATTGTCCTTGTATTTTCATCTGTCTCTCTGTTTTCTTGATTTCCCTAAAATGATTACTTTGGGACATAAAATGATGACTTCACTTCAGCAAATATGTAAGTAGTCCCAAAGTAATCATTTCAGGGAAATCAAGAAAGTTTACTCCTTCCTTTGCCAAATTTGAGTATTGTGTATCACATTGTTTGGATGAGCGATATGTTAGAAATGACAATAAATACAGTTTTGTTTCCCAGTGCTTGTAACATGTACGCTGTCATCGTAAATCAATGGTTACAAGTAGAGAGTTGGATTGCCTTGGTTTAAATAGTGGTTTAAATACTGGCATCATGATGTATAAGTTGGTTGAAATTAAGGAAATTATATGCCATTTCTACATCTCAATTTGCTCATTTCTACCACAACCATAACAGTATCTACTTCATGAGATTCTTATAGTAAGAATATAAGGTAATGCACTTAAAGCACTTGGAATATTTCCAAGCAAGCAGCAAAGTGGATGGTAGCTTTGTTATTGTCATCATCGTCATCATCATCATCATCATCATCATCTCAGGCAGTGCTTCTTAACTTTGCTGACATATTAGAGTTAGCTTGGGAAGCTCTGCAAAAGGCAATATTTCAAACCAATTAATACAGAATTTGGGGAGTGAAACTCGAACATCAGTCATTTGTAATCTGACAACCAAGAGTACAAAATTCAGTTTCATGGTACTGCACTCTCATCTACATCTATTGCTCACCTGTTACTGTTTCCTGTATTACCCTCCATAACATTCTGGCATAAACATTTATAAAGCACCTACTCTCCAAGCACTGAGCTGGGTCTGATGTAGTGATAAGTGAGAAACATAGAATGCATGCCCTTGGAGGGGGAAAGGCAGACAATTAAAAAGGATAACAGATAAGTAAGTACAGATAAGTATTGCGAAATTCCAATTAAGAAAGTAAGTAGCATAGTGACATAGGAATGGTGAATGAGGTAGGAGGTACTGAAAGCACAATGGTCAAAGATGGCTTTGATGTACTTGCCTCTCATTACCTGTTAGCTTGTTTGAAGTGCAGCATCTGGGACCCAGCTTAGGCCTATTGAATCAGAACTTGCATGTTATATTACCCATAATCCAGCTTCAACAATTAATAACTGATGGTGAATGTTTCTTTTATAGCCCCTGCCCTAATCATTATAAAACAAATCTTAGAAATCATATGTTTATCTGTAAATATATTAATATATATCATTAAAGATAAAGACTCTTATTCCAGGCCTTTAATTTGAGCAACTGGGTAGACAGAGGTAATGTTTATTGAGATAGAGAAGTTGGCAAGATAAAAAGTTAACCAAGTGGCTGTGGGGAGTGGCTGGTAGTGCCTGGGAGGGAACTAGAGTTATTCCCTGGACATGGGACATTTGAGATTCCCATTAGGCAATCCAGTAGAACTGCCAAGTATGCATTTGGATATATGACCCAAGAGACTGAGGTAGTCATCAGGGCCAGAGATATATTCTGCGTAGCCATCAATATATAAGTGGTATTTAAAGTAAGAGAGTAAATAGAAATTGACAGGAGCCTAATCCTAGGCACTCAGACAGGTAGATGGCAGAAGAAGATAGAAAGTGACCTTGAGAAGGCTATGTAGATAAGAATGGAAGAAAATGAGAAGAGTGTGGAGCACTTGAGCTAAGATGGAAAAATTTTTGTAGGAGAGAATGTTCCATAGTATTGCATGGTTCAAAGTTAAAAGAGAGCACATTGCTCTGTGTTGAATTTGGCAACTGGTGACATCAATAAAAAGCAGTTTAAGTGAGGAAGCCAAAATGGAATGGAAGTTAGACCGAGTGGAAAGTCCAGAAGTTTTCCCGAATTTCATTACATTGCCAATGTGTGCATCAGTCCATTTGTGCTGCTAAAACAAAATACCTGAGACTGGATAATTTATATAAGAATTGAAATTTATTTTCTCACATTTCTGGAGGCTGAGAAGAACAAGATTTTCAAGGAAACTTCAGGTTTAGTGTCTTAGGGAGAACCCAGTCTCTGCTTCTAAGATGAAGCTTTGAATTCTGTGGCCTCCAGAAGGGACTAATGCTATATCCTGACCTGGTGGAAAGGGCAGAATGGCAAAAGGGCTTAGCTAGTTCTCTTGAGCCCTATTATAAGGATTTTAATCTTATTCAGGAGGGCAGATGGAGTCCTCACCACATAATCACTTCCTAAAGTCCCTATCTCTTAATATTAGTAGTATCTAATTGGGTCTTTAGTTACAACAATACAGATTTGGGTGAGGCACATGCATTCATACCATAACAATGTGTTCAGATAAGTCATAGGGCATGAGAAATACACCGAAGTCTGTAGATCATTTCTTTTTTAAAATATAAACTGGAAAAAACAGTAACAATAAATACAGATGAAATAACAGAAAATAAAAATCGCCAATATAGACCAGGCATGGTGGCTCACACCTGTGATCCCAGCGCTTTGGGAGGCTGAGGCAGTTGGATCACCTGAGGTTGGACGTTCAAGACCAGCCTGACCAACATGGAGAAACCCCATCTATTAAAAATACAAAATTAGCCAGGCATGGTAGCACATCCTGTAATCCCAGCTACTCGGGAGGCTGAGGCAGGAGAATGGCTTAAACCCAGGAGGCCAAGGTTGCAGTGAGCCAAGATCGTGCATGGGCAACAAGAGCAAAACTCTGCCTCAAAATAATAATAATAATAATAATAATAATAATAGCTAATATAGACAACTCTGACAAGAAGTTTTGATAGGGAGAAAGACAAAAACATGAAGGAAGCAGAAAACCTTTATGGTGTCAAGTGAAGTTTTGTTTGTTTTTTTTTTGTTTTTTTTTTTTAATGTTCTTTTTTGGTTTCTACGTTTGCTTTGGATGAGAAATATTATAGCATGTTGTATTTTGAATATTCTGAAAAGAATGATTATGTAGAAGAGAGATGAGCAGCGAAGAAAAAGAACAGAGGTAATGAACAGATTAAATCTTTAAGACTCCAAGAGAGTAAGGGATTCAGAACACAAGCAGAACAATTAAACTTAAAAAAAGAGAAGCTACAATATTTTCCAAACGGAATCCAGAGGTAAGAAACGAAGATTGTGGCTATGTGTACTGGAAAATTTGTAGATTAGGTTGTGGGAAGTTTAGGGTGGCTCTCTCTTATAGTTTTGTTTTTACTGAAACATCAGGCAAGCAGCCAACAAAGAGAGTGGGAACCCCGTCTTACTGGGGAGAGGTAGAAAGATTACCCTACAGTGCCAAGTGTCAATTTGTTGGCAGTTACATGCTCATGATTTTAAAGTAAAACCAGTCCACCTGGTTGTGTGACATTCTTCAGCAAACTTTTTTTTTCTGTTAGGGTGAAGGCAAAGAGAAGGTGAAGGTTTAACCTATAGGAGATTTTCCCACACATCTGGAGTAAAATGATAAAGGGGAAGTTTAAGGAAATTGACAAAGAAGTAAGTTATAGGAGATCATAAGAATTTCTCATCGGGGGACCTTGCTTAATATCATTCAGAGCTGTACACGAGGTCACAAATAATATTGAATCTACATCTACGTAATCAAGTATGTTTAAATAACTGACTTAAATGGGAAAAATGTTTTATTGTCTGGTTTCCTTTTTAAAGCAATCAGAGTTATTCATGAAACATGCCGCAAATCTCACAAAATTTTGCATAAGAAACTATAAGCTGTAATAATAACTAATTATAATTTGGAGAATAAGAAATGTTAGATTCTTTATGCCTACAATATTTTTTTTTAATTCTTTCTTCTGAGGACCATAAGACTAGGATTCAATCCAGCCTCCTATTAGATGAATGTAATTCACACCACAGACAGCAAAAGGCACTCTCTAATCCCTTTTCTGACAGAACTGGTGCTGAAGCTCAGTGTGTGATTTTAGCTGGAAGAAGATTATCTGTGATTGTTTGGGTGAGTCTGCTCTGTACTCCATGTCTCTGCAGATGTCACAGGGGTTTATTCTGGCTGGAGTTCATACTCCTACAATATGAATGACGAGACTAGCGCAGAAAAAAAGCAAAAGCATTTCTTTTGAATGAGGAAAGTAAAAGCAATGGTTGAAATAATTGTTGAGAGATAGTCTTGTAACAGAGAAACAATGAACTACTTAGTAAATGTTTGTTGAAACAGTGAAATGAGGGGAATGACATTGCTTTAAGAAGTTTTGTTTTTTTGTGAACACAAGTGAAGTTTTAAAACTAATATTTCGAGTGTATTTTTTAAGGGCAATGTGTAAAGTCTTTCTTTGTGGTTCTATCAGCAGTTGAAATAATATCTGAATGACTGTTTAATATATTTTCTTCAGGGAAATATATATGAACTAGCATATCAGCATAAATATCTGATAATACTTCATAAGATTTGAAACAAATTCTGTAGTTTCACATTCAAATCCTCAGTTGTAAATTCCATTTACAATATCATAAAATTGTTGAAAAGACCTTTAAAACACACCAAAACCACATATATTCAAATATTTTCTATATTAATCCTTATGAATGGCATCACTCACAAACATTTTAAAAGATACCTCTGTTTGATTATCTGTATATGGTTTAGAAAAAGCTAAAACACAATATTTAATTTTTCATATCCCCTCTGACCCGGATGAGGAGCCCAGAAGATTTGCTTTCATTGTAAGTGTCAATTAAAAAGGTTCCGGTCACATCAGTCACACACTTATTCAGCTACATCAAAGGCCTCCTACTAAGAATGCGCTTTCCATAAATACTTCCTCACAGCTAAAGTGAATTTTTAATGATAATGTGGCCTCTTGTGAATATCTTTCTAGTCATTCCGTTTCTATTAACTTTTGTAGCATATTTATGTAAGTATAAGGATAATCTGATCTTTTAACAGTGAGGATATATAAAACACATTTAGTGAGAAGATATGAAATATTTCTATGACTATCAATATTGCTAAGATTTGTGAGTAAATTTCTGGTAAAAATCTGCGCACATCATAAATGCTTTAAATTTGGAAGTTATGACTGGTGACTTTTTAATTAACTTCTTTTTTAACTAGAAGGTTTTTTGTTTTTTGTTTTTTGTTTTTTGTTTTGTTTTGTTTTGTTTTGTTTTTTGAGATGGTGTCTCACTCTGTTGCCTGGGCTGGAGTACAGTCATGGGATCTCACCTCACTGCAACCTCTGACTCCTGGGTTGGAGTGATTCTCCTGCCTCAGCCTCCCGAGTAGCTGGGATTGCAGGTGGGTGCCACCACGTCCAGCTAATTTTTTGTATTTTCAGTAGAGATGGGGTTTCTCCATGTTAAAGCTATTTTATTTTTTCATAATCACATATGCAACTTTAAAAGTCAAATATGATTAAAAATATAAACAAAAAACCAAAGCAAGCTCTAGTTGTGTAACCATTCTCTTTCCCATCCCTTGTGCTTCCCAAAGGCATCAACTTCAACTATTTAGTAATATACTTTCCTTTCTTGGTTGACACCCCTGTTTAAATGAAATACATCCTTGGACAAGAAAAAGCATATACACATACATTTTGAAAAACTGCATGATTGAAAATGTTTTAATACATTCTCAAACTTGCTTAGAAATGTGATTAAATCCTATTTGCCTTCAACTTTTTGAAAGATTTTATCGAGTTACTTCAAATATCCAGAATGGTGTTTCTGATACAATCCCAGATAACATGCATGGGATGTTTTATTTCTGGAAGCCTTGTGGATCTTCTCAACATTCCCCTATTCTATAAAATTTCTCATCTGGACACATGCATCTGTCAATCTTGGGGATATTTTCTCTGTTATATTTGTGATAATCTCTTACCACCATTTTTTTTTCTGCTTTATTCTTCCAAGAATCTTATTTCTAGGATTTTGGACCTTCTGGGTTTATACTCCATACACGTATCCCTTTATCTTTCTGGTGTATTTTATGGGAGATTGCCTCCTTGTTTTTTTTTAACATATTTCTAATATTTGTTAACAAAGAAAATTCTGCTTTCATAAAGGCACCATCTCTTCTTTCACTGTGCTTGCTTCCATGCTTTTACCTCATGCCTAAATGTGTGTGTGCGTGAGTGTGTGTGCACTATAAGTTTCTTTTTTTTTTTTTTTGTATATTGTTTCTATCTCTACTTTTATGTCTGAAGTTTTCTTCAAATGCCTGGAGATGCTTAGAAATCTCTTTCTGGCTTATGATGAGGCACCAAATAGCTAAATACAGATTCTGTGATACTGAAGAGAATGGCGCCCACTTCATGGTTTTGTGGTTGTAAAGATTAGTTATCTAGATGTTTGTGGCAAATCTCCAAATGTTTACAGTTAAATGTCCTTTCTCCAAGGTGGATCTATTTACCCTGAGAAGGATTTTTCAGTGTCTGCCATGTTTCTGAAGTACAGTGAGGTGGACAATCTTGCCATTCAATGTGCTCACTTTCTCTTAATGTTTTAATTTTCTTCTACAAGTCTCACCGCTTCTTATTATCATATGCCTCTACCTGGAGCTCCTCATACAGTTTTCTCAGGTAATATGCAATCTGTCTCCTAGACAGCTGGAAGACGGGTGGTCATCTGAATGAGCGAGATTTGTGTTGAGAACTTGGGGAACTATTGTCTCTTATATAAACTTGAGATGCAAAGTCTTTCTGCACCTCTGCTTCTTTCCAAGTGCCTTCTTTTTGGTGCCTTCTGTGTCTTCACATCCTTAGCATTCTTCAAATGATCTTCCGAGCTTACTTCCTTTGGAGAATCCTGAAGTATGTCTTCCTCAACTCTGCTAAGAAGTTATCAACCTTCCCTTACTCCTGGTCTTCCTGTAGGGTTCTTCTAGTTTTATAAACAGTAGAGCTTATATTCCTTCTTACTCTCTTAATTTGTAGTGACCATTTGGGAACATTGAAACTAAAAACCAATTTCAGTTGCTTTTAAAATATGTGGAAAACTTTTCAATAAACTTTTCTTTGTTCATGTAAATGGAAGAATGTAATACAGGTAATCAAATAAATTAAAAAGTAGACCAGTGCTAGTGTTTTATTTGCTTATGTTTTGTTTGTTATCTTTTTGTGTCTATTTAAGTGTTAGTAAATATGCTACTTTGAAAACCATTTATAATACATAAAAGTTATTCTATGGCATTGACTGAAAAATTAGAAATTTATGGAATCTCTTTAGCATGTCCGCATAGGTAATTATTCTACTTCTTATTAGTCACTCAAGGTGAAGATACGATCAGTGTAACACTGAGTATTGAGAGCATTATAAATGGACCTTAAGGGTGCTTCTTAATTAAGATAAATTTTAACATCTATTCTTTCCACTTATTCTGTCCCCAGCTATCCATTATCCTATTTTGTAAATACAGGGTCTTATTTACAATTATCTTTATTTCTCTCTGACTCCTCTAATTAAGACAATAACATATGTTAAAATTTTTATATATGCAATTTTTTTGTGTGAGATGGAGTCTTGCTCTGTCACCCAGGCTGGAGTATAGTGGTGAGTAGCTGGACTTACAGGCATGTGCCACTATGCCTGGCTAATTTTTGTATTTTTTTTAATAGAGATGGAGTTTCAACATGTTGATCAGGCTGGTCTTAAACTCCTGACATCCGATGATCCGCCTACCTAGGCCTCTCAAAGTGCTGGGATTACAGCCGTGAGGCCACTGCACCTAGCCGGCAAAGTATTTTTTTTTTTTTTTTAATTGCATTTTAGGTTTTGGGGGAGGCGGGAAGAGATAGCATGGGGAGAAATGACAGATACAGGCGAGGGGACGGAATGCAAAAAACCACACGGCAAAGTATTTTTAAATGGCATAAAAGAACTAATACAGGCATATATTATATTGCAAAATAACTTATCTAAGTTAAAAAAGGAAAGATATGTAAATATACACATAGAACGAGAGAGGTACAGTTTAGCAACGTGTGTTGTTAAAGCAAAAGCCTTGCTATTGAGGTTTCCAATCACCACTGTTATTTTAACATTTTGTAAGGGTAATGCATAGGCAAAACAATGAAATAGCAGATACACACCAGAAAATGAATGGAGCAGAATTATAAAGTTATAACAATTATTACAGTATAATTGGCTATACAGAAAATTGAAAATAAAGGAAATCATTATTACATCTTATATAATAATTCAGCTCAAATATTTAATATAAATTGAAATTTTTAATATTCTCAGCTATCATATACAAACAACATTTAGTATTGAAACATAATTCAGGGAAATACAATTTATAGTATAGCTAGACTATCAAGTTTTTAAATTAACAATAAATTTGATATATCTCAGTAAACAAATCTTAAAACTTTATTAAGGTATGCATAAAAGTGGACTTCTGCACATTTAGGATAAGAATCCATATTATAAACGTAACAAATATTAATCACCAAATTATTCTATAAATACACACATTTGCCATACAAATAATGGAAAGTTCTTTCATTTGTCTCTGTCTTTATTGTTTTGGGGATTCTTTTGGAACAAGGGATACTGATATTAAAATTTACATAAAAATTTAGTATTCAAAAGAAAAGAATATTAATGAGTGGTGACTAGTGCTGCCAAATGTTTCAGCATATTTTAAGGCTATATTAATTCAGTTTGGTGCTGTTGTCTGAATAGACAAACAAATAATACAAAGTCTCAAAATATGGTAAAATGCACAAATATTTAATTAATAATAATTGTGACAGTGAAAATCATTAAGAAAACATGTTTTTTTTTTCTTCTTCTTCCTCTTTTTTGGGGGAAAGGAGTCTCACTTTTTCCCCCAGTCTGGAGTACAGTGGCATAATTTTGGCTCACTGCAACCTCCACATCCTGGGTTCATATGAATCTCCTGCCTCAGCCTTCCAAGTAGCTAGGATTACAGGCACTGCCGCACCTAGTTTTTTTTTTTTGTTGTTGTTTTTTTTTTTTTTTTTTTTTTTTAGTAGAGACAGGGTTTCACCATATAGGCCAGGCTAGTCTGGAAATCCTGATCTCAAGTGATTCACCATCCTTGGCCTTCCAAAGTGCTGGGATTATAGGTGTAAACCACAACACCCGGCAAGAAAAAAAAAATGTGGTTTTTTTTTCAATCATTGGTTTTTATACAGCTAGATAACAAATCTAGAAGAAAAATAGCAATAACAACAAAACAAAATAAAAATAAAGTTAGAGCTCTACTTTACTTCTTACTCCAGAATAAATTCCAGATTTAGCAATGCTGTAAACATGAAAACAAATAAAAAGCACACAAATCTTTGTTTAGGATAAACTCTTCTAAGCATATCCCAAATCCAGGAACTAACAAAGACAATACTGATAAAAAGAATAAATACTAGCAATTTGTGTATGTCAGAATTCAATAAGAAAAGTCAAAGATAAACAGTAACTTGTGATAAATGTGATATATTATAAAAATCTCATTTTCCAAACAAGAAAGGGGCATCAAATCAATAAAAAATAACCAACAGCCAATAAAGAAAATGAGTAAAGCACAGATTACAGATTTAAAAATGCAAGCAGCTTTTAAAGATACACTCAGTGTTCCACTGTACACATGTGAAGGTAAATACAAATTTCATATGTAGCTTACTATTTTACAGCATTCAGATGGATAGAAATCAAAAGTCCTTTCTGATAAAGCATGTGAATAAACAAGAACTGTTAATACATTTATTTGAAAACATAAATTCCTATGACTTATTAGAAGACAATACTGCAGCATCTATCAAAGAATGTCCATATCATCAAATAAAGAACAAAGAATGCACTTTACATTTTTTTTTTTTTTTTTTTTTTTTTTTTGAGACGGAGTTTCACTCTTGTTACCCAGGCTGGAGTGCAATGGCGCGATCTCGGCTCACCGCAACCTCCGCCTCCTGGATTCAGGCAATTCTCCTGCCTCAACCTCCTGAGTAGCTGGGATTACAGGCACGCGCCACCATGCCCAGCTAATTTTTTGTATTTTTAGTAGAGACGGGGTTTCACCATGTTGACCAGGACGGTCTCGATCTCTTGAGCTCGTGATCCACCCACCTCGGCCTCCCAAAGTGCTGGGATTACAGGCTTGAGCCACCGCGCCCGGCCGCACTTTACATTTTTATAACATATTCCACAGA